>NC_057797.1:117008405-117017379 GCF_018294505.1 Triticum aestivum | reverse complement strand
AGCCGTAGCCACCGCCTCCCCCTCGCCTCCCCGACACGCTCCCCAGATCCGCCGCGACCCCCTCTACCTCCTTGTCAAGCCACGCAAGACGGAGCACCCCGTGGAGCCGTCGCCGTCGCCAACTTCGCCTCCGGCCGCCGTGGATCCTCGCCGTCGATTCGGGAGCTACCGGGCATCCCCGACCTCGCCCTCGCGCTCGCTGGTCTCGCTGTGAGCCCCCGCACCGAACCTCCCCCTCCCCGATGCCGACTTCTTCCTCCAACCGCGGGCTCCGTCGAGCCCGAGAGCTCATCGCCGCCGGCCACGAGGTCGCCGCGGCTAGAGCCCCCACACGTCGCGTCCGAGCACGCTGTCGTCCTCGGCGCGTTCCCAGGAACACAGAGCACCTACCCACTCTCCCTCCCGTGCACCATAGCGCTCCGTCCCTCTTCACCGAACTCTGGCCGCCGCCCCGAGCTTTGCTCCGGCGAGCTCCGGCGCCCCCGTAGCCCCCCACCAGCTCCCCTGGTTGCGGACGACGACGGGCTACGCCCCGGTGGTCTTCGCGCGACCAAACGCCGCTTGTAGCGCAAGTCCGGCGAGTCGCCGCCGCGCTATTGGTCGCCGCCGGGCAGAACTCCGGCGGGCTGACGTGGCTTTGTTAATTAGGCACTAATCCCCACCTACTGACGCTGACCAGTGGGCCCCAGGGCTTAGTCAAAGCTAATCAGCCCAGGTTTGACTCGGGGTTAACCCCAGTGTCACTGACGTGTGGACCCCACACGTCAGGTTTGACCCTAGTCAGCCGCAGTTGACTGCTGACGTCATGCTTACTCAATGCTGACGCAATAATGATTTCTGGAATTATTTTAATTCAGGAAATTCCAGAAATTGTTTTAAACTTCAAAAATTCATAGAAATTCAACCGTAGCTCAGATTGAAATAATTTATATATGAAAAATTATCAGAAAAATGCAATCTTTCCATCTGTACTAGTTTCATGCATGACAAAACAACTTATACATGCTGTATATGAGAAAACACATTATGGCATATATAAGAGCTTACTTTGGAGATGCATTTGAGCTTTTGGTTCAAGTGGACTTCAAACCAAATGATTACTAGTTGCATTAGCTCAAACAACCTCACATCCTCATGCCATGTTCATGCATCATATTGTTGCATATGTTTGTGTATTGATTGCCGACATTGTTCCTTCTCGATAGGTCCTGCTCCGGAGTCTGTTCCAGAGTGCCTGTCTATGAAGCAGTGCCTTCCTTGTTGATCTACCAGGAAAGCAAACCCCCTTGTTCATTCCGATACAATCCTACTCTCTCGCTCCTGCTCTCAGTTATTGCATTAGGACAACAACGATTCATCTGCTACTTTGTGCTGCGGTAGTTGAACCCATTCCTCTGCATGACCTGTCATTGCCACAGTAAATAGTTGAAACCCACTAGCATGTGTAGGAGTTGATTGAAGCCATTGTTGTGTTCCTGCCATGCTATGCCTGCTATTGCTTAGAGTTGTGTCAGGTCTGGTTCATTGGGAATGAATTGGAGTGTTACGATAAGTTCTGATGCTGAGAGTGAAGTGTGTGAACACGATTTGGTAAAGGTAGTGGTGAGAGGCCATGTAGGAGTACATGGTGGGTTGTCTCACTGGAACCATTCTTAAGCACTGAGTTCTATGTATGTTGTCCAATGACTCGATACTACCACACATTAGGTTCCGGTAACTCGACCCCTCTCGACTTATTAACCAACTTGGTCTCTGTCCAGGAGTCGCAACTAGTTTCTGGTGTTTGTAGGTAGTGCTATTTTTCTACCAAGTGGCACCCGGCAGGGTGGGCTTGGGACAGACTAGGCACACGTGGCCTGGTGTACCGAGTGGCACCAGGATGGTGGGCTCGGGAACCCTGCACACATCGTTTGGGGCCGTGAGCGACACCCCGGCCGGATCTCCTTGCGGATGGAACCCGAATAGGCGATAAACCTGGACTAGAGTCTTGTGTGGTTAGTCAGGTCGTGGCCGACACCCTCGCCAGGCTTCCGCTTGAAGGTTGCCGAGATACATGACGTGTACATGGCGGTAAGTGGCGAGAGCGTGTGTGAAGAAGTACACCCCTGCAGGGTTAACATGATCTATTCGAATAGCTGGGTCCGCGGTTATGGACTTCTTGGATGCTTACATGGTACATAGACAACTTGAAGTGGATACTCTAAAATGCTCAAGACAAGTGTGAGTGCTATGGATGGCCTTCTCGTAGGGAAACGGGGATGAATCCATAGTAGTGTATTGTGTGGTGATTAGTGGACTCGTGTACGTTGTCTCACCTCAAGAGTTCTGGTAGTCGTAGAACAGGATAGCCACAGAGTCAAAGCTGGCTTGCTGCAACTAAACCCCACATTACCCCCTTGATACAAATGCATGTATGATAGGATCTGATGTAAGTCTTGCTGAGTACCTTTGTACTCATGTTGCTTTATTTATGTTTTTGCAGCGGAGACTTCGGTCTTACTAGTGTTCTCATGGACTTCGACGAGTAGCTTGTACCTCAGCTACGATCTTGATCGGACGTTGTAGATAGTCAGGCTTTCAGCCTTTTTCATTTATATATGTCTGTACTCAGACATGTAATGCTTCCGTTTGTTGCTTGATTGCTCTGAATGTTGGGTCATGTGACCCCTGTTTGTAATAAATGCTATGATGGCTCTTCTGAGCCTTTATCTATATGAGTTGTTGAGTTATGCTGTGATGCCATGTTGTACAACACATACTTGCATGTTATGCGTACGTGTAATGCGTATTGCTATGTGTGGGATCTGACTATCTAGTTGTTTATCCTTAGTAGTCTTTCTTACCGGGAAATGTCTCCTAGTGCTTCCACTGAGCCCTGGTAGCTTGCTACTGCTCCGGAACACTTAGGCTGGCCGGCATGTGTCCTTCTTCGATCCTGTGTCTGTCCCTTCGGGGAAATATCACGCGATGAATACCGGAGTCCTGCTAGCCCGCTACAGCCCGGTTCATCGGAGTCCTGTTAGCCCAGTGCTACAGCCTGGATTCACTCGCTGATGACCGACACGTTCGATGCTGGGTCATGGATGCCTGTCCCTGTAAGTTAGTGCCACTTCGGGTTTACGACTAGCCATGTCAGCCCGGGCTCTTTATCATATGGATGCTAGCGACACCATCATATACGTGTGCCAAAAGGCGCAAACGGTCCCGGGCAAAGGTAAGGCGACACCCGTGGGGATACCGTGCGTGAGGCCGCAAAGTGATATGAGGTGTTACATGCTAGATCGATGTGGCATTGAGTCGGGGTCCTGACAGCGCTGGTATCAGAGCCTGACTGCCTGTAGGATCACCAAGCCAAACCGGTCGAAGTTGAGTCTAGAAATTCTTTAGTTATGTAAGGGAATTGATTGTGGGAAGGAACGTAAGGCTCCTTTTACTCCTTATACCTCATGGCCTTCTGATCTGAGTCATCCTATCTTTCCGACGGGGTTAAGGAACTAGTCTTTCTCTTCCGTCTATCAGGATCACGTGTTACTACTCCGTAGTCCCATAGGATTGGTTGATCAGAGTCATACCCCAGTTTTGAGTATTTCCGGTGTAGTCTGTTTAGTATGATCTCAGAACCTTGAGTGATGATGTTGAGCATGTACCACCCCATTTTTAGTAGGATGTCTCATTCTGAGCATTTTACTGCCGTTATGATGCTGGAATTTTCCTAGGAGTTCGAGAGATACTAATTCCTTGTCCTACATTCTACAGTCTATAGTTGATGCTGACTCCGTCCCTTGTTTCGTTTCTCAGGATGTCATCAAGTTTTATTGTTCGTAGCCAGAACCATGGAGATGGTAGGGATGAGGATCCTCCCGACCCGCCTTCATTGACAGAATTCATGTTAGAGATGGAGAGGAACAAGCGTGAGTCTAACCGTTTGTTGGCACGTATCGAGGAGAACACCGCACATCAGTCCAATAAGTCTGCGACCATTCATGACTTCATTCACTTGCACCCACCTACCTTTCATCATTCCATCGAGCCACTCGATGCAGATGACTGGCTCCGTAGCATCACTCTTAAGCTGCGTTCCGCGAGCGTAGCTGAAGATGACAAGGTCACCTATGCCACATACCACCTGGAAGGTCCTGCTAGTCTTTGGTGGCAGAACTATGAGGCTATGCTTCCAGCTGGCCAGATTCCTACCTGGAGAGATTTCACTGAGGCTTTTCGCGAGCATCACATTCCTGAAGCCCTCATCGATCGCAAGAGAGAAGAGTTCTGTAGTTTCACCCAGGGTAAGATGGCTGTTGATGCCTATAGTAGAGAGTTTGAGAACCTCGCTCGCTATGCTACAGAAGAAGTGTCCACGGACGCCAAGAAGCAAGCTAGGTTCCGGAAGGGTCTCAACCCCAAGTTGCGTCGTGATCTCCACCTGCATCATTGTGATACATTCCAAGCCCTTGTGAACAAGGCCATCAATGCAGAGACAGCTCAGCTCACTTACGAGGAGTCTCGTAAGCACACCCGTGATTTGGGATCTTCCTCTGGCTGTAGTTCCCAGAAGTGCCGGATTTGGGTTCCAAACTCCGCTCTTCCTTCTGGTTATGCACTGAGGCCATCCCATGTGGTGCCTCCTCCAGCTCAGTCATATGTTTCACCCAGGCCTACTGGTAGACCGCTTGTCAGTGCGGGTCCCCGTCCAACCTCAGGGACTTGCTTCACATGCGGGAAGCCAGGACACTATGTACGTGACTGCTCTCAGACTAGTTATGCTCCACCCCAGCCCGAGAAGACTGTTGGCTGTGTTAAGCCGCCGAGTAAGACGATCAAAGCCAAGTCAGCCCCCACTGAACATGGACGTGTGCATCACGTCTCAGCTAAAGACGCTCATGATGATCCGGATGTCGTTCTTGGTACACTCCTTGTCAATTGTCACCCAGCATCAGTTCTATTCGATACTGGAGCATCTCACTCCTTCATTTCTGAAGGCTATGCTCGTTTGCATGACATATCATTTTGTGATATGCCAACTCCGCTTGAAATCCAAACCCCAGGGTCTAGATGGCAGACCACCAGAATCAGCCATGGTAATGAAATCCTTGTTGACAGACTTGTATTCCTTGCATCACTTGTAGCCCTCAAGTACTCAGATATTAACATCATCTTGGGAATGGACTGGATGACAGCTCATCATGCCAAGATTGATTGTTACACAACATCTGTTCAGCTTACACACCCATCTGGCAAGATAGTCACTGTCTCCACTAGAGTTGCGAAGCGTCAGCTCTATTCTCTTAATGCCAGCCCTCTTCCAGACCTTGAAGATATCCCGGTAGTCCGTGACTTTCCGGAAGTCTTTCCAGAGGAACTGCCAGGTGTTCCACCTGACAGAGATGTAGAGTTCGTCATAGATCTTATCCCAGGAACAGCTCCAATCTCTAGGAGACCTTACAACATGGCACCCTTAGAACTAGCCGAGCTTAAGAAACAACTTGATGAGTCCTTGCAAAAGGGTTTCATCCGTCCTAGTTCTTCTCCTTGGGCTTGCCCCGTCCTCTTTGTTAAGAAGAAGGATGGTACGGACCGGATGGTTGTAGATTATCGTCCCGTTAATTTGGTCACGATAAAGAACAAATATCCGCTCCCCAGGATCAACGATCTGTATGATCAGCTCGCTGGATCCTCAGTCTTCTCCAAGATGGATTTGAGGTTAGGATACCACCAAATTAAGATCAGACACGGGGACATTCCCAAGACAGCTTTTGTCACTCGTTATGGCCAGTACGAGTACACCGTCATGTCCTTTGGCCTAACCAACGCCCCAGCCACATTCTCCCGCTTGATGAACTCGATCTTCATGGAGTACTTAGATAAGTTCGTCGTGGTTTACCTCGATGATATTCTTATTTACTCGAAGAACGAGGAAGAGCATGCCGAACATCTTAGACTTGTGTTAGAAAAACTCAGAGAGCACCGCCTTTATGCCAAGTTCTCCAAGTGTGAATTTTGGTTGCCAGAAGTGACCTACCTAGGCCACGTAATCTCTGGTAAGGGCATTGCTGTCAATCCCGAGAGAGTTCAGGCTGTTCTCGATTGGACTCCAGCTGAAACCGTTAAACAAGTTAGGAGCTTCCTTGGTCTAGCCAGCTATTGTCGCCTCTTTGTTGAAAACTTCTCCAAAGTAGCCAAACCCCTCACGGAACTTCTCAAGAAAGATAAAAAGTTCGAGTGGTCCCCACAGTGTGAGTACAGTTTTCAGGAACTGAAAAGACGCCTGACTTCTGCTCCCATACTTGTGTCACCGGATTTCACTAAAGACTTTATTATCTACTGCGACGCCTCACGACAGGGACTAGGTTGCATTCTTATGCAGGATCGTCATGTGATTGCCTATGCATCTCGACAGTTGCATCCACATGAGGATAATTATCCTACACATGATCTAGAGCTTGCAGCCGTAGTCTATGCACTCAAGACCTGGCGACATTACCTCCTTGGTAAACGTTGCGAGATCTACACCGATCACCAGAGTCTCAAGTATATTTTCACCCAACCAGATTTAAACCTTAGGCAAAGACGTTGGTTGGAGTTAATCACAGATTATGATCTAGGGATTACCTACACCCCAGGCAAAGCCAATGTCATGGCTGATGCTCTAAGCCGTAAATCCTATTGCAACAATCTCATGTTACAGCAAGGCCAACCACTTCTCCATGAGGAATTCTGTAAGCTTAACCTTCACATCGCTCCTCACGGATTCCTTTCTACCTTGGTGGCGAAACCTACCCTTGTGGATCTTATCATAGAAGCCCAGAAGCATGATACGGGGATTACCCGGATCAAGAGAAACACTGCCAAGGGTATTGCTGGTAGTTTCTCTATAGATGATCGAGGTGTTGTTTTCTTTGGGAACCGCCTGGTGGTCCCCAAGAAGCAACATCTTCGACAATTGATTCTCAAGGAGGCGCATGAATCTCCTCTCACGATTCATCCCGGTAGCACTAAGATGTATCAGGACCTACGCCAGAGGTTCTGGTGGACTAGGATGAAGAGAGAAATCGCTGAGTTCATTGCTAAAGGTGACGTTTGTCGTCACGTTAAGGAAGAGCATCAAAGACCTGCTGGCACTCTTCAGCCTTTAGCTATTCCTGAATGGAAATGGGATAGAGTTGGTATGGACTTCATCACCGGCTTTCCCAGGACCAAGAGAGGGAATAACGCTATCTTCGTAGTCGTTGATCGTCTTTCCAAAGTGGCTCACTTCCTTCCCGTTCGAGAGAGTATCACTGCTAGTCAGCTTGCTGACTTATACATTTCTCGAATAGTGTCACTTCATGGTGTTCCACTAGAGATCAATTCAGACTGTGGCAGTGTTTTCACTTCTCATTTTTGGGAGAGTTTCCAAACTGCCATGGGAACCCATCTTTCCTTCAGTACTGCTTTCCACCCTCAGTCGAGTGGTCAGGTGGAAAGGGTCAACCAAATTCTCGAAGACATGCTTAGAGCTTGCGTTATCTCATTCGGTATGGATTGGGAGAAATGTCTTCCTTTTGCCGAGTTTGCTTATAACAATAGCTATCAATCCAGCCTCAAGAAAGCTCCTTTTGAGGTTCTCTATGGACGAAGATGTCGAACACCTTTGAACTGGTCAGAAACCGGCAAAAGACAATTCTTTGGACCGGACATGATCCAGGAGGCAGAAGAGCAAGTTCGCATCATTCGTGAGAATTTGAAAACAGCCCAGTCTCGTCAGAAGAGTCAGTATGATCGTCATCATAAGGATATGACTTATGAAGTTGACGAAAAGGCTTACCTTCGGGTTACTCCTTTGAAGGGTACCCATCGCTTCGGTATCAAGGGCAAGTTGGCTCCTCGTTACATTGGTCCTTTTCGTATTCTCGCTAAACGAGGAGAGGTTGCCTACCAGTTGGAACTACCCCCACATCTTTCTCGAGTTCATGATGTCTTCCACGTCTCTCAACTCAGGCGTTGCTTCTCGGATCCTATCCGCGGAGTGGACCATGAAACGCTTGATCTCCAAGATAACCTCACATACCGAGAGTACCCGGTTCGCATTCTTGATCAAGCAGAGCGTGTTACCCGACGTCAGAACATCAAGTTTCTCAAGGTTCAGTGGTCTCATCATTCCGAGAGAGAAGCTACTTGGGAGCGAGAAGATCGTCTTCGACTGGAGTACCCCGCTTTCTTTCCGTCAACCCCTGAATCTCGGGACGAGATTTTTTCAAGTGGGGGCGAGTTGTCACACCCCTAGTCTGGTATGACCTAGACTAGCTAGTCATTTGTGCATCATGTTTAAATTTCATTTAAATTTGAAATGAGGATTGGTGGAACCCTCAGAATCATTTTTGAAAATGACCCAAATAAAAATTTCTCCAAAAGGGTCCAAGAAAATGCTCATGTTGCTCTCTGAAAATATTGGACAGAGATAAAAATCAAACCAATATTTTTAAGAGCTCATAGGTATTTATTTTGGGCATTTGGAATTAAGGCATAAATATTTGCTTTGGATATATATTGTTATATATATAAAATATTGTCCAAAAATTATGCCATTTATAAAGGAGCTCTGGAATAATATAGCTAGCTCCTGCAAAAATTGGCATAAGGTAATTAAATGATTTAATATTTTAATTAAATCAAAACAAATGTCAGAAAAATTAGAAAACAAAAATAAAAGTGGGAGACTTACCTGGGCCTCCTCCCTGTGCAGCCCAGCAGCAGCAGGCCGGCCCAGCCAGCAGGCGGCCCAGCCCGCCGCCTCCTCTGTCGTCTTCTCCCCCTCGCCAAGCAGCTGCGTGCCGCGCGCACCGCCGCGCCGCGCCACCTCCTCCCTCTCTGCCTGCCTGCCCTCTCCCCCCCCCTCGTTGCTCTGGACGATCCCGCACGACGCCACGCACGCCCCGCATCTCTTCTCTCCTCTCCCTCGCATTCGCTCTCTCTTCCTTCCCCCCCCCCTCGTTCT
>NC_057797.1:116781046-117008008 GCF_018294505.1 Triticum aestivum | reverse complement strand
GTAGCCACCGCCTCCCCCTCGCCTCCCCGACACGCTCCCCAGATCCGCCGCGACCCCCTCTACCTCCTCGTCGAGCCACGCAAGATGGAGCACCCCGTGGAGCCGTCGCCGTCGCCAACTTCGCCTCCGGCCGCCGTGGATCCTCGCCGTCGATTCGGGAGCTACCGGGCATCCCCGACCTCGCCCTCGCGCTCGCTGGTCTCGCTGTGAGTCCCCGCACCGAACCTCCCCCTCCCCGATGCCGATTTCTTCCTCCAACCGCGGGCTCCATCGAGCCCGAGAGCTCATCGCCGCCGGCCACGAGGTCGCCGCGGCTAGAGCCCCCACACATCACGTCCGAGCACGATGTCGTCCTCGGCGCGTTCCCAGGAACACAGAGCACCTACCCACTCTCCCTCCCGTGCACCATAGCGCTCCGTCCCTCTTCACCGAACTCCGGCCGCCGCCCCGAGCTTTGCTCCGGTGAGCTCCGGCGCCCCCGCAGCCCCCCACCAGCTCCCCTGGTTGCGGACGACGACGGGCTACGCCCCGGTGGTCTTCGCGCGACCAAACGCCGCTTGTAGCGCAAGTCCGGCGAGTCGCCGCCGCGCTATTGGTCGCCGCCGGCCAGAACTCCGGCGGGCTGACGTGGCTTTGTTAATTAGGCACTAATCCCCACCTACTGACACTGACCAGTGGGCCCCAGGGCTTAGTCAAAACTAATCAGCCCAGGTTTGACTCGGGGTTAACCCCAGTGTCACTAATGTGTGGACCCCACACGTCAGGTTTGACCCCAGTCAGCCGCAGTTGACTGCTAACGTCATGCTTACTCAATGCTGATGCAATAATGATTTCTGGAATTATTTTAATTCAGGAAATTCCAGAAATTGTTTTAAACTTCAAAAATTCATAGAAATTCAACCGTAGCTCAGATTGAAATAATTTATATATGAAAAATTATCAGAAAAATGCAATCTTTCCATCTGTACTAGTTTCATGCATGACAAACCAACTTATACATGCTGTATATGAGAAAACACATTATGGCATATATAAGAGCTTACTTTGGAGATGCATTTGAGCTTTTGGTTCAAGTGGACTTCAAACCAAATGATTACTAGTTGCATTAGCTCAAACAACCTCACATCCTCATGCTATGTTCATGCATCATATTGTTGCATATGTTTGTGTATTGATTGCCGACACTGTTCCTTCTCGATAGGTCCTGCTTCGGAGTCTGTTCCAGAGTGCCTGTCTATGAAGCAGTGCCTTCCTTGTTGATCTACCAGGCAAGCAAACCCCCTTGTTCATTCCGATACAATCCTACTCTCTCACTCCTGCTCTCAGTTATTGCATTAGGACAACAATGATTCATCTGCTACTTTGTGCTGCGGTAGTTGAACCCATTCCTCTGCATGACCTGTCATTGCCACAGTAAATAGTTGAAACCCACTAGCATGTGTAGGAGTTGATTGAAGCCATTGTTGTGTTCCTGCCATGCTATGCCTGCTATTGCTTAGAGTTGTGTCAGGTCTGGTTCATTGGGAATGAATTGGAGTGTTACGATATGTTCTGATGCTGAGAGTGAAGTGTGTGAACACGATTTGGTAAAGGTAGTGGTGAGAGGCCATGTAGGAGTACATGGTGGGTTGTCTCACTGGAACCATCCTTAAGCACTGAGTTCTATGTATGTTGTCCAATGACTCGATACTACCACACATTAGGTTCCGGTAACTCGACCCCTCTCGACTTATTAACCAACTTGGTCTCTGTCCAGGAGTCGCAACTAGTTTCTGGTGTTTGTAGGTAGTGCTATTTTTCTACCAAGTGGCACCCGGCAGGGTGGGCTTGGGACAGACTAGGCACACGTGGCCTGGTGTACCGAGTGGCACCAGGATGGTGGGCTCGGGAACCCTGCACACATCGTTTGGGGCCGTGAGTGACACCCCGGCCGGATCTCCTTGCGGATGGAACCCGAATAGGCGATAAACCTGGACTAAAGTCTTGTGTGGTTAGTTAGGTCGTGGCCGACACCCTCGCCAGGCTTCCGCTTGAAGGTTGCCGAGATACATGACGTGTACATGGCGGTAAGTGGCGAGAGCGTGTGTGAAGAAGTACACCCCTGAAGGGTTAACATGATCTATTCGAATAGCTGGGTCCGCGGTTATGGACTTCTTGGATGCTTACATGGTACATAGACAACTTGAAGTGGATACTCTAAAATGCTCAAGACAAGTGTGAGTGCTATGGATGGCCTTCTCGTAGGGAAATGGGGATGAATCCATAGTAGTGTATTGTGTGGTGATTAGTGGACTCGTGTATGTTGTCTCACCTCAAGAGTTCTAGTAGTCGTAGAACAGGATAGCCACAGAGCCAAAGCTGGCTTGCTGCAACTAAACCCCACACTACCCCCTTGATACAAATGCATGTATGATAGGATCTGATGTAAGTCTTGCTGAGTACCTTTGTACTCATGTTGCTTTATTTATGTTTTTGCAGCGGAGACTTCGGTCTTACTAGTGTTCTCATGGACTTCGACGAGTAGCTTGTACCTCAGCTACGATCTTGATCGGACGTTGTAGATAGTCAGGCTTTCATCCTTTTTCATTTATAGATGTCTCTACTCAGACATGTAATGCTTCCGTTTGTTGTTTGATTGCTCTGAATGTTGGGTCATGTGACCCCTGTTTGTAATAAATGCTATGATGGCTCTTCTGAGCCTTTATCTATATGAGTTGTTGAGTTATGCTGTGATGCCATGTTGTACAACACATACTTGCATGTTATGCGTACGTGTAATGTGTATTGCTATGTGTGGGATCTGACTATCTAGTTGTTTATCCTTAGTAGTCTTTCTTACCGGGAAATGTCTCCTAGTGCTTCCACTGAGCCCTGGTAGCTTGCTACTGCTCCGGGACACTTAGGCTGGCCGGCATGTGTCCTTCTTCGATCCTGTGTCTGTCCCTTCGGGGAAATGTCACGCGATGAATACCGGAGTCCTGCTAGCCCGCTACAGCCCGGTTCACCGGAGTCCTATTAGCCCAGTGCTACAGCCTGGATTCACTCGCTGATGACCGACACGTTCGATGCTGGGTCATGGATGCCTGTCCCTGTAAGTTAGTGCCACTTTGGGTTTACGACTAGCCATGTCAGTCCGGGCTCTTTATCATATGGATGCTAGCGACACCATCATATACGAGTGCCAAAAGGCGCAAACGGTCCCGGGCAAAGGTAAGGCGACACACGTGGGGATACCGTGCGTGAGGCCGCAAAGTGATATGAGGTGTTACATGCTAGATCGATGTGGCATTGAGTCGGGGTCCTGACACAAAATCGCTCCACTCCCAATCCCCCATGACTTCTGCTCTAAAAAACACTACCGTGACTCCTCTCCTCCATCTAGGTTTCGAGAACGGTCGTGCTCTTCTCTGCTTATCATAGGCGACGCTCCTTGAGTGCTTTTGTGGGAGCCTCGCTAATGGTGACGAGGGCAGAATCTTTTTTTAAGGAAATCTCAAGACATCGTCTCATCTGCAGGTCCATCAGATCGTCGAGGTGGCGGCGACGGGCAAGTAACACATGCTATCTCCTCTGCTTATCATAGGCTATGCTCCTTGAGTGCTTTTGTGCATGCCTCGCTAATGGTGACGAGGGCAGAATCTTTTTTTAAGGAAACCTCAAGACATTGTCTCATCTGTAGGTCCATCAGATCATTCTTATTAAGACGTCCAGGAGGTGGCGACGGGCGAGTAACACATGCTACACTGCTACGTCGCACGATGCACAGGTGCGCCAGAGAAATTTTTTTTGTTCAGTGTGAATCAACTAGATGTGCAGATGAGTGTTGTTACACATCATTGCAAAGCATGACAATCTCGCTCCGCCACCGCCTCGCCTCGCCTCTCCTTGTGTCTCTCTCGATCCCCTTGCTAGCCACATCGTAGGATTCAAAGCATGGCACTACTCCAATTAATCCAATCTTTGTGTCTTCCAATCTTTGTCCGTTTGATACATCAGGACTTTTAGGTTTGGCCGCCTGCCCCTAGTGCCTCCAGACAGGATCGTAGGTAAGCAAAGATCAATAGCTACAACTAAGAATTTCGGTCTACACGGATTGAAGCCGCCTCCTCAATCTTCACTGACCACCCAATCCTAACTTTAAGGTCTCACTATATGTTTAATTTCAATGCGGAAAGATCACCACCTGTCGCTGATCTTCAGAATTTTGTGTCAACTATAGCCGCCTCTTAAAGAAAAAATCCATGGCGGCAGCAAGAATGGCGGCCTATCTTCCTCGGAAAAACAAAGCAAGGGCCGACGACCACATGGCGCCGGCAACGACGGCAGTCTGCTAGGGACTTCTCCCGACCGCGAGGAAGGAAGTGGAAGTGTTGCTTCCGGCCGTGACAAAGAAGGTCTCATGGCGCTGCTGCCTAATTTCTATGGGTGCCCGAACCCATTGATGCAGCTCTCTATCCGGGTGCCCATGGCCTCATGACGACTGCCCTCTGCATTTCTAGACTACTGACTTGCAGCCTTGACCTCGCTGATGTGTGTCTCGGACGTGTGCCTCCGCCTCTATCAGATATGGCCTACACAAGCATGCACACTGAGAAAAGGATTTCGTGATGCATAGGCATGCCACTCAATTTGGAACAACATGCTTGCACCACTAGCACGATAGATTATATTTTATCTGTTCAGTCAGAAGAGAGGTGAAATATATATACCATGACGAGCAGCCAGCCTGTTGTGATTTGTGAGGAGTGTTAGTGAAAAATATACTTTGTATTTCTTTTCTTACAAAAGTGGGCATATATATGTAAGAAGTACATAAATTGATATGGAAAGTTGTATTTGTTTTCTTACAACTGTAGGTACAATAAGTACATAATTTGATATTGAAGAGCTGCATTAGCACCATGTAATGGAAGAAGCGGCACATGAGTGATCGGATGGAGTTGCAGAGGCACTGGAGCCTTCGACATGCACGGTGATAACAGAAATGTGTAATAGTATTGCACTTTTGGGGACAATGGTAGGAATTAATCAGTACTGGATTTTTTGGTCTCACCTAGATATCCTAATTAGGTTTGTTTTGGTTTGTAACACAATTTATATTTTGCTCATATACGCAAGTGCTTTTTTGACCACTCGAGAAAATAATTATTTGGGTAAATGTTATACTTTCTGCATCAATAGCCTCTGAATCTGTTAATAGGCTGTCGTTCTGTCAAGGGCCAGGGGTGTCGTTCAGTGTGTACGACAGGTTGTCACAAGGTGTGATTGGCTGAAGAAATGGTCATTTTCAAATTCTTCTGAAATTTATTTGTTAAGTATGAGACTAAAATGATGGATGCGTTTAAGGTGAGTGATTTTTTCTAATTATCCTAACCTTCCATACACGTTTATATGCCTCCTCTATATGAATGCAGTGTACCTTCCAGATACAGAAGTCCGAAAAGATTTGACAAGTAAGCTACTTTGTTTTCCATTATATAATTTATTAGTAGTCAAAAGCTGAAAATTATTTACGGGACTTACAATTAGCCCTTTCTACAAAAATCTCATGATGTCCTCTCTGTGCATTCAATAAGTGGCCGACCATCCTAGCAAATATATATAGATGAAGGTGGAGAATTGGGTTAGCTCCTATATCAAGCTACTACTAGACATGGTATTTTAATAAGTTACATTGGCATGAGCTAAATCATGTGTGCAGATACGGCTACACTTCATTAGATATGCAGACATGTTTTTTTGCATGATTTCTTCCTAAACATCTAAATTTAGGTGGCTAGGTGTAGATCACACCACACATATGTAATATCTCTGGCTTATTCCTTTACATATAACAATTTAATGAAGTTTAGATTTCGCTGTTTACATTCCACAAAATTCAGTAATTAGTTTCGTACTATTAGGTAGCCAAAGTTAACTCTCTATATAAATAAAATTGTTGGATCTTTGTGATAGATATAACAATTTGGAGTGGAAAAGGTGAATACAATATAACAACTTGCCATCATTTTATCATTTACACATAAATACATCTAACATTTCTTCCTTGGTGCTTATGCCAAAACATGGCACAGTGATTCCTAGCATCTTCTTGGGCCTCAAGGAGTGAGGAATAATGTTGGTTTATTATAATATGATATTGTTGGCTCATATTTCCAAAGCGGTGCATTGATGAAAAACATTTTCAGATGAAACATGGGCAAGCCATTTCAGATGGTCTTACTTTAGATTATCAACTGCTACATGCAATTAGCTATGCAGAGCCATCCTTCAAACCCCAACGAGAAGTCAATGCTTTTTTCTAAATGTATTCAAAAAATAGTAGCATCATTTCATGATTTTGACAACAAAGTTAGTTTAGGGGAAATCCAGGGGAAATGTCAAAACTATTATTGACTGATTGGTTCTCATCTCCCTAGACTTTTTTCTATATCCAAAAGTGCATCCTTGAAATATGGTAGATATCTCATAGGATATATCGATGATCTACTCTGTTTTTAGTGTAATATATAGTTTGTTATATTAGTTTCTAATGCACGTAGTGGGCTAACTATACTTGACTACACAATTTTGTTATTGTAAAATGGAAATACCGTCACATTTTCACGTGAGGCGATGAAATGTGTTTACTCCCTATTATACTGTTGTACAACCAATTGACTGTTTAATTCGCGTTATCATCTATAAGTTTTAGTTTGCAAAAGTGAACATATTTCTTTGAGACACCTAAATGCATTATTGAACTCCATAACGCAAGAACTATACACATATTCAAAATATTTGTAGGAAACTTTAGGTATAGATTTTTGTGTGGTAAGTTCTAAAGTTTAGTTATTAATCATTTAGGGTTTTAAATATATAATTGTAATATTTCCAAGCTTTGTTCAGAGTTGTGTCAGTTGCTCTATGTATATAGCAACCACTCATACAGGACGCACTTCGTGCCTATACAAAAATGCACTTAACAGTTACAATTGATGGGAAAACAATACTTCGCTTTCAGTTATGTCTCTAAAGTGTTGTGCTACTACAAAAGTTACAATTTTATAATATCATTGAATATAATATAATTTTGTGTTTTAAATAAACTATGAGTTGTAACTACAAAAATGATATATTTGATAGTTCGAGAATACATGATTAACAACATGTTTCTTAATAAAACTACTAGGTTGACATGCAGTTCACATTCTGTATTAACTATAAGTAAGTGGTTTTCTATTAATACATAAAGTTTATTGGCTAGCCCGTGCGAATGCACGGGTTGACGACTAGTGAATTATAATGTCTAGTTAGTCCTTGATCTTCAGGGGTGCTCCACATTTATGTTTTGCGGTCTCAGAAAGGGCTAGCGAGATACCATTTTGTTATATCATATTATGATTGTTTTGAGAAAGTGTTGTCATCCGAGATTTGTTATTATTGCTCGCCAGTCGATTATTCCATTGATATGAGTAAACATGAGACTTAAATGTTATTGTCAATATGGTTAGTTCATAATCTTTGATGAAAACATGAATGCCGACTTTACATATTTGCAACAACAAGATCAAACAGAGTTTGTAAAAGTTTTTCTTTATCACTTTCAGTTCGTCAACTGAATTGCTTGGGGACAAGCAACGGTTTAAGCTTGGGGGAGTTGATACGTCTCCAACGTATCTGCTTTTCCAAACGCTTTTGACCTTGTTTTGGGCTCTAAATTGCATGATTTGAATGGAATTAACCCGGAATGACGTTGTTTTCAGCAAAATTGCCATGGTGTTATTTTTGTGTAGAAATAAAAGTTCTCGGAATGACCCGAAAATCAACGGAGACGCGTTTTGGAATTAATAAAAAATACTGGTGAAAGAATCAACACGAGGGGCCCACACCCTATCCACGAGGGTGCATGGCGCGCGCCCCTGGGGTGCACCCCCCGCCTCGTGTGCCCCCTAAGGCTCCACCGACGTCAACTCCAACTCTATATATTCATGTTCGGGGAGAAAAAATGAAAGAGAAGGATTCATTGCGATTTATGATATGGATTCGCCGCCAAGCCCTAATCTCTCTCGGGAAGGATGATCTGGAGTCCGTTCGGGGACCCGGAGAGGGGAATCCATCGCCATCGTCATCATCAACCTTCCTCCATCACCAATTTCATGATGCTCACCACCATGCGTGAGTAATTCTATCGTAGGCTTGCTGGACGGTGAGGGGTTGGATGAGATTTACCATGTAATCGAGTTAGTTTTGTTAGGGTTTGATCCCTGGTATCCCTTATGTTCTCAGGTTGATGTTGCTATGACTTTGCTATGGTTAATGCTTGTCACTAGGGCCCGAGTGCCATGCTATCAGATCTGAACCTATTATGTTTTCATGAATATATGTGAGTTCTTGATCCTATTTTGCAAGTCAGTAGTCGCCTACTAGGTGTTATGATTCGGTAACCCCGAAGTGACAATAATCGGGACCACTCCCGGTGATGACTGTAGTTTGAGGAGTTCATGTATTCACTAAGTGTTAATGCTTTGGTCCAGTACTCTATTAAAAGGAGGCCTTAATATCCCTTAGTTTCAAATAGGACCCCGCTGTCAACGTCCTGGGAATGGGGGTCCCCAGACTTGCCTGCCTGCGGCCCACGACGTGGCTCCGTCAGCGGCCCCGTACGGCCAATCTTCACCTGCAAACACTCAAGACCTTCGCGAGGGGCCGATCCTCGCGAGGCGAACAATGCGAGACCTCCTTGGGGGCGGCCTCACCAGGCTGGCTCGCGAGGGGCAGAGAAATCAAGGCAAGGGACACCTCGTGAGGTTCCTGTGATGCAAGCCATGACAACCAAGGCTAGGCAGACACCAGGCGGGTGCCAGTGCGTGCAGTGTCTTCGTTTTCTCTTTGGTGCTAAAGAGGCAAGCGTAGGCTTAGAGACAAGAGGCTTCAGGCAAAGGTTTCCATATCGGTGCAGCGAGACCAAGACCAATAGGACGGCAGGACGGAGGTCACCGTGGAGCCCAGGACGGCGTCACCACCAGAGCCTTTAGCAGGCAAAGACCATCTTTTGTCAGGATAGCTCGTACTAGCTGCCCCCCTTCAAATTGGCCGTTGTGGGATCCCTTCCTGCTAAATATTTGGGAAGAGGACCCGATCCTCTATATATAGGACTAGCCACCACCGTAGGCTGGGGGATGATCTCATCTCGGACCGGACCCATTCCACCAAGACCACCACACAAACTCACCAAGCACAAGAGCACCTCTCCTCAGGAGGTTGTTCTTCCCTTGTAACTGTTCATCCTAAGCCTAAGAGGCAATCCACCACACGAAACAGGAGTAAGGTATTACACCACATCTTTTGGGGATATTACTAATGGATGTAAACCGGCCAGGAGTAGCCGGATTAATTTTATGAAGATTAGAAGCCTACGAAGACGTAAGAATGATGGCGCTATACGAAGGCCCAAGGCCCAAAGGCGAGTTAAGGCCTGTAGATGTAAACTGACCTCATTATGTAACTTGCATTGTAAGTTAGGAAGGATAGAGACCGAGCCGGACACGTTTATGATCCGGCCTCGGGACTCTGTAAACCGGCGAGCATCAACCTATGTATATAAAGGGATGACCCAACAATGGTTTAGGGACAAGACACAATAACTCGAGAGCCAGGCAAAGCAGATCCACTCCCTGGTCATCGAAACCCTAGCAATACCAACACAACTAGACATAGGCTTTTACCTTCATCGAAGGGGCCAAAGTAGTATAAAAACCCTCGTGTCCCTTGTCCGGTTTAACCCCTTTAATCTAACCCATAGCGATGGCTCCATGACTAAGTCCTTTCTCGAGGACATCTGCCGTGACAAACCCATGACAACATCGGTGGCCCAAACCAGTATAAATCTTGCATCCCTTTGTTCTGTGAGTTCGACGCGCTGAGCCTTGAGATCATGGTGAGGGTGTGAGCTAGAGGGAGGAGAGATCTTCGTGCGCACCCCAACGTTCGAACCTCACGGGTTTTGCCGGAACCCGAAATCCGACACCCGCTGCCACGGGAGGGTAGGACAAAAGATGTCATGCACGTTCTTTTCCATAAGCACGTATGACTATATTCGGAATACATGCCTACATTACATTGACGAACTGGAGCTAGTTCTGTGTCACCCTATGTTATAACTTTTGCATGAGGAATCACATCCGACATAATTATCCATCACTGATCCATTGCCTAGGAGCTTTTCACATATTGATCTTTGCTTAGTTATTTTTCCATTGCCGCTGTTAGGATTACTAGAAAAACCAATACTGTTACTTCTGCCACCGTTACCTTTACTTCCAAATTATTTTGCTACTAAATACTTTGTTATAGATATTAAGTCTTTTAGGTGTGGTTCAATTGACAACTCAACTGTTAATACTTGAGAATATTCTTTGGCTCCCCATGTGTCGAATAAAAAAATGTGGGTTGAATACTCTAACCTCAAAAACTATTGCGATCCCCTATACTGGTGGGTTATCAGTAAGATGACTAAAACTCCGTTCTTCGGAATAATGGAGCGAGCTTATTACTTATTGGGAATAATTCATACTGATGTATGCGATCCAATGAGTGTTGAAGCACGTGGCGGGTATCGTTATTTTCTGACCTTCATAGATGATTTGAGTTGGTATGGATATATCTACTTAATGAACCACAAATCTGAAACATTTGAAAACTTCAAAGAATTTTAGAGTGAAGTAGAGAATCATTGTAACACCAAATAAAGTTTCTACGATCTAATCATGGAGGTAAGTATTTGAGTTATGGGTTTAGCCTTCATTTAAAACAATGTGGAATTGTTTCACAACTCACGCCACCTGGAACACCACAACCTAATGGTGTGTCCGAACGTCATAACCATACTTTATTAGATATGGTGCATTCTACGATGTCTCTTATCGATTTGCCTTTATCATTTTTGGGTTATGCATTAGAGGCAGCCACATTCACGTTAAACAGTGCACCATCTAAATTTGTTGAGACGACATTGTTTGAACTATGGTTTGGCAAGAAACCTAAAGCTATCGTTTCTTAAAGTTTGGGGATACGACGCTTATGTCAAAAGGCTTCATCCTGATAAGCTCAAACCCAAATCGGAGAAGTGTGTCTTCATAGGATACCCTAAGGAAACTATTGGGTACACCTTGTACCATAGATCCAAAGGCATGATCTTTGTTGCCGAGAATGGGCCCTCTCTAGAGAAGGAGTTTCTCTCGAAAGAAGTGAGTGGGAGGAAAGTAGAACTTGATGAGGTAGTTCTACCTTCTCTCGAATTGGAAAGTAGCTCACCAGGCAAAAATGTTTCTGTGATGCCTACACGAACTAGAGAGGAAGCTAATGATGATGATCATGAAACTTCAGATCAAGTTAATACTGAACTTCGTAGGTCAACCAGAACACGTTCCGCACTAGGGTGGTAATCCTGTCCTAGAAGTCATGTTGTTAGACAACGGAAAACCTATGAACTATTGAGGAAGCCATGATGATCCTAGATTCCGATACATGGATTGAGGCCATTAAATCTAAGATAGGATCCATGTATGAGAACAAAGTATGGACTTTGGTGGACTTGCCCGATGATCGGCAAGCCATTGAGAATTAATGGATCTTCGAGAGGAAGACAGACGCTGATGGCAATGTTACTATCTACAAAGCTCGACTTGTCGCAAAAGGTTTTCGACAAGTTTAAGGGGTTGGCTATGATGAGACTTTCTCACCCTTAGCGATGCTTAAGTCAGTCTGAATCATGTTAGCAATTTCTGCATTTTATAATTATGAAATCTAGCAAATGGATGTCAAAACAACATTCC
Organism: Triticum aestivum; assembly: GCF_018294505.1. Classification (NCBI taxonomy): domain Eukaryota; kingdom Viridiplantae; phylum Streptophyta; class Magnoliopsida; order Poales; family Poaceae; genus Triticum; species Triticum aestivum. Next base: position 116,996,192 of record NC_057797.1, on the reverse strand, counting down.
TTAACGGATTTCTTATAGAAGAGTTGTATATGATGCAACCAGAAGGTTTTTGTCGATCGTAAAGGTGCTAACAAAGTGTGTAAGCTCCAGCGATCCATCTATAGACTGGTTTAAACATCTCGAAGTTGGAATATACGGTTTGATGACGTGATCAAAGCATCTGGTTTTATACAGATTTCTGGTGAAGCCTATATTTACAAGAAAGTGAGTGGGAGCTCTTAGCATTTTTGATATTATATGTCGGTGACATATTGTTGATTGGAAATGATATAGAAATTTTGGATAAGCATAAAAGGATACTTGAATAAGATTTTTCAATGAAAAACCTCGGTGAAGCTACTTAAATATTGGGCATCAAGATCTATAGGGAAAGATCGAAACCCTTAATAGGACTATCATAGAGAACATACCTTGGCAAAGTTATGAAGAAATTCAAAATGGACCAGTCAAAGAAAGGGTTCCTTCCTGTGTTGCAAGGTGTGAAGTTGAGTAAGACCCAAAGCCTGACCTCGGTAGAAGATACAGAGAGAATGAAAGTCATTCCCTATGCCTCAGCCATAGGTTCTATTATATATGCCATGTTGTGTGCCAGAGATGATGTGTGTCTTGCCATGAGTTTGGCAAGGGGGTACAATAGTAACCCAATAGTGGATCATCGGACAACGGTCAAAATTATCCTTAGAGGACTAAGGAAATGTTTCTCGGTGATGGAGGTGATAAATATTTCATCGTAAAAGTGTCGATGCAAGCTTTGACACCGATCCGGATGACTCCGAGTCTCAATCTGGATACGTATTGAACGTGAAAGAGCATTGTAGACATAGAAATTTGCAAAATACATACAGATCTGAATGGGCAGACACGTTGACTAAACCTCTCTCAGATGCAAAACATGATCACACCTAATTACTCTTTGGGTGTTAATCACATGGTGATGTGAACTAGATTATTGACTCTAGTAAACTCGTTGGGTGTTACTCACAAGGCGTGAACTATAGGTGTTAATCACATGGCGATGTGAACTAGATTATGGACTCTAGTGAAAGTGGGAGATTGATGGAAATATGCCCTAGAGGCAATAATAAAATGGCTATTATTATATTTCCTAAATCATGCTAAAGGTTTATTATTCATGCTAGAATTGTATTGATTGGAAACTTAGATACATGTGTGGATACATAAACAAATACCGTGTCCCTGGTGAGCATCTACTAGACTAGCTCGTTGATCAAAGATGGTTAAGGTTTCCTAACCATAGACATGTGTTGTCACTTGATTACGGGATCATATCATTAGGAGAATGATGTGATGGACAAGACCCATCCGTTAGCTTAGCATATCATCATTTAGTTTATATTGCTATTTCTTTCTTAATGTCAAGTACATATTCCTTCGACTATGAGATCATGCAACTCCCAGATACCAGAGGAATACCTTGTGTGCTATCAAATGTCACAACGTAAATAGGTGATCATAAAGATGCTCTACAGGTATCTCCGAAGGTGTGTATTGAGTTGGCATGGATCGAGGTTCGAATTTGTCACTCCGAGAGTTCAGAGAGTTATCTCTGGGCCCTCTCGGTAATATACATCACTAGAAGCTTGAAAGCAAAGTGACTAAGGAGTTTGTTATGATATGATGTATTAGAAAACGAGTAAAGAGACTTGCCGGTAAGGAGATTGAACTAGGTACGCAAATACCGATGATCGAATCTCGGGCAAGTAACATACTGATAGACAAAGGGAATTACGTATGTTGTCATAAGGTTCGACCGATAAAGATCTTCGTAGAATATGTAGGAAGCAATATGGGCATCCAGGTTCTGCTATTGGTTATTGACAAGAGAGGCGTCTCGGTCATGTCTACATTGTTCTCGAACCCGTAGAGTTCACAAGCTTAACATTCACTGACGATATAGTATTATATGAGTTATATGATTTGGTGACCGAATGTTGTTCGGAGTCCCGGATGAGATCACGGACATGACGAGGAGCTCCGGAATGGCTCGGAGGTAAATATTGATATATAGGACAATGCTATTTGGACACCAGGATAGTTTCGGGAGGTACTGCGCAGCTAGTCATTGGATCACCGGAAGCGTTCCCGGGAGGCCCCGAGAGGTCTATGGGCATAATGTGCCAAGGGGAGGCACAAACTAGCCCACAAGGGGGTTGGTGCGCCCTCTCCCTGGTCGCCGGCCCTAAGGGTAGGAAAGGGGGAGGGCTAGCCGCTCCTACCTTTCCCTCATGAGAGAAAGGAAATGGGGGGGGGGCACCTCCCCCTGCCTTCCTCCCATGCGCCAATAAGGAAGGGGGCGCGACCAAGGGCATGAGCCCAAGGGAGATTCGTCCTCTTTTGGGGAACCTCCTGGCAGCCTCCATTCTCCCCCACCTATATATATGTCGGAGGGGATGCCACACATGACCATGCCAATCTCTTAGCCGTGTGCGGCGCCCCTCTCCATAGTTTCATCCCTCGATCATATTTTCGGAGTGCTTAGGAGAAGCCCTATAGAGATAGCGTCACCACCACCTTCACCATGCCTTCGTGCTGCCAGAGCTGATCTACTACTTTGCCCGTCTTGCTGGATCAAGAAGGCGAGGACGTCGCCAAGCTGAATGTGTTCTGAACGCAGAGGTGTCATACATTCGGTACTTGATCGGTTGGATCATGAAAGTTCGACTACATCAACCGCGTTAATAAATGCTTCCACTTACGGTCTACGAGGATACGTAGACATGTTGTCCCCTCTCGCAGCTATGCATCTCCATGGATAGATCTTGTGTGTGTGTAGAATTTTCTTGTTTTCCATGCAACGTTCCCCAACATGTTGAACTTCATGTTGTCCTTTGAGCTATTTACTTTGACAGTAACGAGTTCATAAGGGCAACCAGAACTGGCTTCTCAACCAAAGACAAATCCATCAAAAAATCTCAAAGCCATTCTGCTTCAACGCTAGATGTGTCCAGTCCTGTTAATTCTTCTACCACTGTCGATCTCGTTAAGATCATTTGCTTCCAAGACATCCTGGAAACAGCACCACCTCAAAGAGTAAACATATACCCAGTAGTGGCTTTCATCTCATCAGCATCAAAGATCCAATTCGCATCACTATACCCTTCAAGTACCGATGGGTATCTGGTATAGTGAATTCCATAGTTCATAGTACCTTTTCGAAAGCGCATAATTCTTTCAATAGCATGCCAATGTACATCACCAGGTTTGGAAACAAACCAGCTCAGTTTGCTCACAGCAAACGTGATATCTAGCGTCATTACGCTTGCTAGATTCAGGAGTGAACTAATAATTTGAGAGTATCTCAATTGGTCTTTAGTTGTGCCTTTGAACTTTCGAAATAGCACACTGGGATCATATATATGGTGGTGTGGTTTTGTCATGGCAGATGTCCCAGTGTGAGGACTTAGGCGTGAGGCCAACACATCTAGGTGGTAGCTTGAACGGGGTTGAGCGGGACGAGAGACGTGAGGTTTACCCAGGTTCGACCCCTCACGGTCGAGGTAAAATCCTACCTCCTACTTGATTGATATTGATGATGATGATTGAGGGAGTCCTGGATTAGGGGGTGTCTGGATGGCCGGACTATACCTTCAGCCGGACTCCTGGACTATGAAGATACAAGATTGAAGACTTCGTCCCGTGTCCGAAGGGGACTTTCCTTGGCGTGGAAGGCAAGCTTGGCGATAAGGATATGTAGATCTCCTACCATTGTAACCGACTTTGTGTAACCCTAACCCTCTCCGGTGTCTATATAAACCGGAGGGTTTTAGTCCATAGGACAACATACATAACAACAATCATACCATAGGCTAGCTTCTAGGGTTTAGCCTCTCCGATCTCGTGGTAGATCTACTCTTGTACTACCCATATCATCAATATTAATCAAGCAGGACATAGGGTTTTACCTCCATCAAGAGGGCCCGAACCTGGGTAAAACTTCGTGTCCCTTGCCCCCTGTTACCATCCGGCCTAGACGCACAGTTCGGGACCCCCTACCCGAGTTCCGTCGGTTTTGACACCTACATTGGTGCTTTCATTGAGAGTTCCTCTGTGTCATCGCCGTTAGGCTTGATGGCTCCTACGATCATCAATAGCGATGCAGTCCAGGGTGAGACCTTCCTCCCCGGACTGATCTTCGTCTTTGGCGGCTTCTCACTGTGGGCCAATTCACTTGGCCATCTGGAGCAGATCGAAAGCTATGCCCCTGGCCGTCAGGTCAGATTTGGAAGTTTAAACTACATGGCTGACATCCGTGGGGACTTGATCCTCGACGGATTCGAGCCACTGCCGATCGCGCCGCACTATCATGACGAGCATGATCTAGCTCTGCCGCTGAACAGTGCCCTGGATGCCGCACCCGCATCGGCTTCCACCCTTAATTCAGAGCCAACTGCGCCGATCGAGGATGGGTGGTTGGACGCCGCCTCAGGGGCTGCAATCCCAACGGAGATAAGGCCGAACGCGAGCCCCGCACTCCGCAATACTCATGACTCCAAGGAGCCAGACTCCTCTCCGGACTCCGAACCCTCCGCGCCCCTGCCGATTGAATCTGATTGGGTGACGATGAAGAACCAGCGCCTATTGGGCCCTGGAAAGCCACCTCGTCATATGACATATACATGGTGGACACCACAAAAGAAGGAGACGACGATGGAACAGCGGAGGATGACCCCTCCAAGAAACAGCCTAAGCGCCGGCGTCAGCGACGCCGCTCAAAATCCCGCCAAAGCAAATACGGTGACTCCAGCACGGGAGATAATAATACTCCGGAGAGTGCCAAAGAAAACCCCCTCCAGCAAGATTCACCATAGGAGGATGGAGAAGCCAGCCCTCACGAGAGAGCGATAGATAGAGAGGTTGAGGACGATATCTATACGCCTCCCTCCGAAGACGAGGCAAGCCTCGACGATGACGAATTCGTCGTGCCAGAGGATCCCGTCGAGCAAGAGCATTTTCAACGCAGGCTTATGGCCATGGCACGAAGCCTCAAGAACAAACAACAAGAGCTTAGAGCTGATCAAGATTTGCTAGTCGACAGATGGATTGAAGGCCTTGCGGCCGAAGAGCATAAACTCGAACGCCCCTCCAAGAGCTACCCAAAGCGCAGGTTGCTACCCCGATTAGAGGAGGAAGCACTTAAACCTACATCACCAGCACTTGATACGGCCGACCAGCCACCTCGTGGCCGCGATAGAGAGGCCACTTGGCCCTCCACTCAAGCCGCACCCCGTACCAAGGCACGTGAAAATGCGCCAGGCCTGCAAGATATGTTGGAGGACAAGGCAAGGCAAACAAGATCGATCTACGGATCGCGTGGGCACCCCATGACTCGAGACGGCAACCGTCACACCGGACACAAATCCGGTAGGGCCGAACACAATAGACAAAGCTCATTGGAGCTACGTCATGATATAGCCCAGTACAGAGGCGCCGCACACCCACTATGCTTCACAGACGAAGTAATGGATCATCAAATCCCCGAGGGTTTCAAACCCGTAAATATCAAATCATATGATGGCACAACAGATCCTGCGGTATGGATCGAGGATTATCTCCTTCATATCCACATGGCCTGCGGAAATGATCTCCACGCCATCAAATACCTCCCACTCAAGCTTAAAGGACCAGCTCGGCATTGGCTTAACAGCTTGCCAGCAGGATCAATCGGTTGTTGGGAGGACCTGGAAGCCGCATTCCTCAACAATTTCCAGGGCACTTATGTGCGGCCACCAGACGCCGATGACCTAAGCCACGTAATTCAGCAGCTAGAGGAATCGGCCAGGCAATTCTGGACACGGTTCCTAACAAAGAAAAATCAAATAGTCGACTGTCCGAATGTTGAGGCCCTAGCAGCCTTCAAACACAATATCCGTGATGAGTGGCTTGCCCGGCACCTTGGACAGGAAAAGTCAAAATCCATGGCAGCACTCACGACACTCATGACCCGCTTTTGCGCGGGAGAAGACAGCTGGCTTGCTCGTAGCAACAATATGACCAAGAACCCTGGTAATTCGGATACAAGGGACAATAGTGGCAGGTCGCGTCGCAACAAGCAGAAGCACCGCACTAACGGCGAAAATGCTGAGGATACGGCAGTTAATGCCGGATTCAGAGGCTATAAATCCGGTCAGCGGAAAAAGCCATTCAAAAGAAATCCTAGGGGCCCGTCCAGTTTGGACCGAATACTCGACCGCTTGTGCCAGATACGTGGCACCCTCGAAAAGCCGGCCAATCACACCAACAGGGATTGTTGGGTGTTCAAGCAGGCAGGCAAGTTACATGCTAAAAATACAGACAAGGGGCTGCATAGCGATAATGACGAAGAGCCCCGGCTGCCGAACAACAGTGGACAGAAGGGTTTTCCCCCACAAGTGCGGACGATGAACATGATATACGCAACCCACATCCCCAAGAGGGAGCGGAAGCGCGCGTTAAGGGACGTATACGCGATAGAGCCAGTCGCCCCAAAGTTCAACCCATGGTCCTCCTGCCCGATCACCTTTGATCGAAGGGACCATCCCACTAGCACCCGTCATGGCGGATTCGCTGCATTGGTTCTAGACCCAATTATTGACGGATTTCATCTCACTAGAGTCCTTATGGACGGTGGCAGTAGCCTGAACCTGCTTTACCAGGATACAGTGTGGAAAATGGGCATAGATCCCTCAAGGATTAAGCCCACCAAAACGACCTTTAAAGGCGTAAGACCAGGTGTAGAGGCCAACTGTACAGGCTCAGTCACACTTGAAGTGGTCTTCGGATCTCCGGATAACTTCCGAAGCGAGGAGTTAATCTTCGACATAGTCCCATTCCGCAGTGGCTACCATGCACTGCTTGGATGAACCACATTCGCCATGTTCAATGCGGTACCGCACTACGCATACCTTAATCTCAAGATGCCAGGCCCTCGACGAGTAATTACGGTCAATGGAAACACCGAATGCTCCCTCCGAACCGAGGAGCACATGGCGGCCCTTGAAGTGGAAGTACAAAGCACCCTCTCCAGGCTGTTCTCCAGTCCGGCCATTAAACGTCCGGACACCGTCATGCGCGCCCAGAGTAACCTACAACAAGACCGCCTGGCACGTTCCGAGCAGGCGTAGCAATGCGGCCCCAACCCCAGCCCTCGCAAAAATGCGACACCAGTACTTCGCGTACATAACTACGCTCTAGAAATACCATGGGTACAGGGGGAGGGGCACCATCACGGCACGCCCGAAACACGGCTTAAACCGCACGAGGGGCTGCCGATTTTTTAATTTTCTCTTACTTTCAAGACTCCACTCTTCGGAAGGCCTGTTCGGCAGTTCAATTGCCGCACAAACGATGCAAGAACCAGGGAAGCAGACAAGCCATGCCGCATTACGGAACTCCTAGGTGGTCTCTATCACGAGCAGTATACCTGTTTCACATACCATTCCGCAGCCTGCCCCTGGAACAGACATGTTAAAATAGTCCAACCTTTCGCTTATCGCATTATTTGTATCATTCTGCTTTGATCGCAGCCCTTTTTAATAAACAATGCATAGCTTCTTTCTATTTTTGCATTACTCATTTTTTTACAAATATATGTTCCTTAACGACATGTTGCACCCGTACACTTTGGTACGGCCAAAATACGCCAGGGGCTTTAGTACCCCTCAATATGGTGTGAGTAGTCCAAACACTTTAACAAGTGCAGCACCCCAAACTTATAGCATTATATGCATCGGCTCCGAATCATATCTTGGGTCAATAGTTGGGTTTGCCCGGCTCCTATGTTTTGGTGCCTTACGTTCCGCTATATCGGCTAAGGTAGCACTAGGAGAACTACTGCGATTGTGCCCCAGTTGAGCTGGGTCGAGCACCTCAGTAGAGAAAGCTAAAACTGACGGTCATGATGAAGCGAGAGCTGGTCGCTGTTCGAGAGGTTTTTCGAGTCCTTAAAGACTTATGCCGCTTAGAGCGAGGAGTCGGCTCTGTCCGGCCAAGGCGTGGATAGCGCCCCGAACTCGGTCTTCTGAATACCAGGGGCTTCGCCGAAATTTAAAATTATAGAATTCTATGGCTAAGTGAGAGTGTTCAAGCATTATAGTCCGATTGCCTTGTTCGTTGTGCTGAGCGCCTCCCTCGAAGGACCCAAACATGGGAAAAAGAGCGCTCAGGTTTATCCCCGAACACCCCAGCACTAGCGGCCCGGGGGCAAAAGCCGACGACTCGCCATCTCTCAGAATTGATAAATAGCCGCACAGAAGGTAATATTTTAAATTCCAACAGCATTGCTTAGCGCATATGAACAAGTTTTCAGCGCACAGGACAAAACGAGCGAGTTTTACTCAAAAATTATATCCCTGGAACACTCATCCGCCATAAGGCAGGCACCCTTCAGAACATCCTTATAATAATTCTCGGGCTTGCAATGCTCCTTCCCCGGCGATGGCCCGTCCTTCACAAGCTTCTCAGCATCCAGCTTGCCCCTGTGCACCTTAGCACGGGCCAGGGCCCTACGGGCACCTTCAATGCAGACGGAGCGCTTGATGACTTCGAGCCTTGGACAGGCCCCCACCAGCCGCCGCAGCAGCCCGAAATAGCTCCTAGGCAGAGCCTCTCCAGGCCACAGCCGAACTATGAGGCCCTTCATGGCCTGTTCGGCCACCTTGTGGAGCTCGACCAGTTGCTTCAGCTGGTCGCTGAGGGGCATGGGGTGTCCGACCTCAGCATATTGAGAGCAGAACACCTTCTCTGTCGAGCTGCCCTCCTCGGCTCGATAGAATGCGGCGGCATCGGACATGCTACGGGGAAGATCTGGGAATGCTCTTGGAGAGCTCCGGATTCGGGTAAGTAACAAGTAAATTATGTTTATGTGTTTGCTTTGCATAAAGAATGCCTTAGCCACCGCTATATTTTTCACCTCATCCAACTCCTGGAGGGTCTTCTGGGATTCGGCCTTGGCAGACTTGGCATTTTCAATAGCCACCACGAGCTCGGACGCTCGCGTCTTTGAGTCAAGCTCCAAACTCTCATGTTTTTCCATGAGAGCCTGGAGCTCTTGCCACACCTTCCCAACCTCGGCCTCATACTTCTCCCGCTCGGTGCGCTCCGTGGCCGCCCTCTTCTTAGCCTCGACCAGCGCTTGCTTAAGGGTCGCCATCTCAGACGTGGCCCCTACAATAGCCACGATAATCCCGTCATTTTTTTTTGCAATTGCACTTTTTTATATATATTTAAAACAAGGTATTTCTTACCTTCCTTCTCCTCGAGCCGCTTCTTGGCATGCCCGAGCTCTTGCTCGGACTGCTCGAGGTTCTGCTTTAGCGTGTCCACTTCCGCAGTCAGTGCGGCGGACGCCAGCAGAGAAGCCTGCATACGCGTATTGACTCCTTTTTGTTAGACTCCTACGAATTTTATTTGATCCTCTATTTGGCTTTTCTTCCCGAACGCCAAACAGAGCATCAGGGGCAACTGTCTATGCGGTAATATTATTTACACATTCTTTACTTACCTCAAAGCCTGTTAAAAGGCTAGTACAAGCTTCAGTCAGTCCGCCAAGAGCGGACTGAACCTTCTGGACCACCGCACTCATAATGGTGCGGTGCTCCTCGTCGATGGAGGCGCCTTCGAGCACCTCCAACAGATTGTCCGGCGCCTCCAGTTGGACGGGGGTCACCGGCACGGTGGGCTTGCTCCTCTTGGAAGGAGGTCGCCCGCAGGACTCTGGAACCTTTGAAGCGGTGTCCGGCCTAGAGCCGGACTTGGAGCCCTGGGGGATTCTATCCCCTTCACTCCTAGGGTCTGGGAGGTTGCCTTGCGGCGCCTCCAGGACCACCTCCTCCTGGATTGGAACCTGTTGGGACAACACTTCGGTGTCGTCCGTAGGGCGGGGGGAGGAAACCGTCGGAAGCGAATTCACATCCGACGAGTCCAGTGAACCGCTCGACGACGCGTCGAGCCGGTCTTTGGGTGGGCTGCATAAACATATTCGACATAAGGGAAAACTGTGCAATAAAGGAATGCTATGAATTACTCTGGTATCCGGATACTTACGATTTAGCCAGGGGCTTGGCCCTGAGAGGCCACTCCTCTCCGCTGTCGTCGGTGTCGGTGGAGTAGTCCGGAGGAAGGGTTTTCCCCTTCTTGGACCCTTCGGCCTCCCCAGTTGGGGCGGTCTTCCTTCTCTTCCCTTCCCCCGCTGGAGGGGGAGGGGTCTCTTCTTCCTCCTCCTCGTCTTCATGGGAGGAGTGCGTCTTGGAGTCGTCGGATGAGGGATCCGACACCTCCAGGCGCCGGGCACTCTTTCGAGTCCCCGTGGCCTTCTTCTTGGCCTTCTTCTCCGGCACCACATGGGATGCCGGAACCAGCAGCTTCGCCAAACGAGCGTCCGCTGGGCCTTCGGGCAAAGGAGTCGGGTGATCTGTCCGGACGTCTCCTGCCAATCCTGTCAAAGGTAAGGGAGCTTAGATCCCGCATGGAGTCAAACTATGAAAAAATGATACCATGTAAAAGGTAAAAACAGCTTACCGCATGAGCGTGACGCTGCGTACTGAATCCGCGATCCTCGGTAGCGGATGCGGGGGCCTCGTCGCCCTTGAAAAGCACGTTCCAAGCATCTTCGTACATCGTGTCGAAGAGCCTGCTCAGAGTTTGGTGCCGCGCCGGGCCGAACTCCCACAGGTTGAAAGCCCGTTGTTGACACGGGAGGATCCGACGGATCAGCATAACCTGGACTACGTTGACAAGTTTGAGCTTCTTGTCCACCAGGGTTTGGACGCATGTTTGGAGTCTGGTCAGCTCTCCTTTTTTACCCCACGACAGGCCCGTCTCCTTCCAGGAGGTGGGCCGCATAGGGGGTCCGGATCGGAACTCAGGGGCTACGACCCATTCAGGGTCGCACGGCTCGGTGATGTAAAACCACCCCGATTGCCACCCCTTCAGGGTCTCCACAAAGGAGCCCTCGAGCCATAAGACGTTGGGCATCTTGCCCACCATGGCGCCTCCGGACTCCGCCTGGTTGCCGCGCACCACCATCGGCTTGACATCGAAAGTCTTGAGCCATAGGCCAAAATGGGAGCGGATGCGGAGGAAAGCCTCGCGCACGACGATAAACGCCGAGATGTTGAGGACAAAGTTCGGGGCCAGATCGTGGAAATCCAGGCCATAGTAGAACATGAGCCCTCGGACAAATGGGTGGAGAGGGAACCCTAGTCCGCGAAGGAAATGGGGGAGGAACACCACCCTCTCATGGGGCCTAGGGGTGGGGATGCGCTGCCCCTCTTCAGGAAGCCGGTGCGCAATGTCGTTAGACAAGTATCCGGCCTTCCTTAGTCTTTTGATGTGTCCCTCCGTAACGGAGGAGACCATCCACTTGCCTCCCACTCCGGACATGGCTGGAGAAGGTTGAGGTGGGGAGTGCGGACTTGGGCGCTGGAGCTCGGGTACACAAGAATGGATAGGCAAAGGAGGAAGAAGGCGTAGGTGAAAAGGTGGATCCTTATCCCCTTATATGGGTGGACGCAACTATGTGTCCCCACCAGCCTGGTAAAACTCGCTTATCCCCAAGCGCCGTAATCAATGGCACGGTTGGGTTACCCACACCCGTATTGATGAGAATCCCGGAATATGAGGACATGATCTTTGCTTCGAGAACACGTGCCAAGGAAACCGCCTCGCATGACGCGCTGCGGTGGGATAATAAAACGATTCGAATAAAGGCTTGGCCGTGGTACGTTACACTACGGAATACGTCAGCAGATTAGATTTGTGAAAATATTATTCTCTCTATGGTAGTATGTGGAAACTTATTTTGCAGAGCCGGACACTATCTTTGTGTTCAAAATCTTCTATGAAGTACTTGAAGGAGGAACCCGCCTTGCAATGCCGAAGACAAACTGCGCGCCGGACTCATCGTCATTGAAGCCTGGTTCAGGGGCTACTAAGGGTGTCTTGGATTAGGGGGTGTTTGGATGGCCGGACTATACCTTCAGCCGGACTCCTGGACTATGAAGATACAAGATTGAAGACTTCGTCCCGTATCTGGAAGGGACTTTCCTTGGTGTGGAAGGAAAGCTTGGCGATACGGATATGTAGATCTCCTACCATTGTAACCGACTTTGTGTAACCCTAACCCTCTCCGGTTTCTATATAAACTGGAGGGTTTTAGTCCGTAGGACAACATACAGAACAACAATCATACCATACGCTAGCTTCTAGGGTTTAGCCTCTTCGATCTCGTGGTAGATCTACTCTTATACTACCCATATAATCAATATTAATCAAGCAGGACGTAGGGTTTTACCTCCATCAAGAGGGCCCGAACCTGGGTAAAACTTCGTGTCCCTTGCCCCCTGTTACCATCCGGCCTAGACGCATAGTTCGGGACCCCCTACCTGAGATCCGCCGGTTTTGACACCGACAATGATGATCTCGGTTACAAGGGCGGTGTTTCGCTACCTCTATCTCGAGAGCATCTACTTTGATCTTGTCTAGACTTGTCTGTCTATCGAAAACTCGTCCCTCTTGGGGTGCCCTGCCCCTCCTTATATAAGTTGGAGGGGCGGCTTACATGACTAGTCCAAGTAGGATCACGATTAATCTATTACAAGTGGAATCCTAGTCTTCCTTCCCTTGTAAGGGAAATATTTCTTTTGTCTTTTCTCTCAAGCCGGCCCACCATAACATGAGTCGGCCTTCCCATGAGCCGCCTTCTAGGCCATTGGCTCTTGTCGTTCGTCTGACCCGCCGTCGGGGTCACCACTGAGTCGCCAGATCAGTGAGTCACCAAGCTTCAGCTGGGTCACCAGTGAATCACCACGTTCCGGCCGGGTCATATTGCGGGGTATATACCCGAAATTAGCCCCAATTTAATTTGGATTTATCCATGTTAAACTGATCCTGCAAAATAAACACAAGAACAAATTTGACAAGTTGTGCTTCGTGTTTAAAGGTTCTTCTAAGACGGAACCTGATCATCCTTAAGTACTTGTCATTTACTTCTTGATACGTGTCCATGATCTCATAGCAAATCTTCTTTAGTAGATATGTTTAAACTTTGCCAACGCAAAAAATCTAGGCACTTCTTCTGAAAAGTCCGGGTCAATAAGCTAGCTTAAGAATCAATTTGCTAACATTGGTTTCTTGTAGAAAAATATTATAAGGAATAATCCAGTTGATTCGGCTTCCAAAGGTCTAGCTTGACAAAAATATTGGTCTTGAAATACTCATCTGATTTTCAGCCGACTTGAAGATGTAGAGCTTGTCGAGCTATGATTGCCAAAGTTGTCGGGTTATAATTGTTACAAACATCGGGTCATGTAATTTGTCTTCCTGAGCATTTTAGGCCAAATCCTTATAGGATGAATCCTCACAGTCGGGGTTTTCTCAGCCCTGGGTTAATCTTGTCATGACTTGGTGCCTGCTTTCTCCCTTATATGCATATAATTTGTAGCCCCCAAGCCGTAAGAGGAGAACGTAGTGATTGCTTAAGACTTGATTTAATATAAATGCTGCAACTTTGGAGAAATCTGGGTTGTTCATGTAAGTCGCCAAGCATAAACTAAACATTCTGTACTTCTCATGTGTAGCCCCCAAGGGTCGGGTCATTATGCATTAATGAGCAGGGACCTTGTAGATCTGATTATGTAGACTTGAGCAACAACATGTAGCCCCCAAGGGCTGGCTCAGTAAGATTATACTAAGCGCGGACTTTACATGTACTTCATTGAAAATAATACCATATGATGTAGCCCTCAAGTTTTGAGTTACCTTTGATAGGAGTAATTAGTAGCCCCCAAGGGCCATTTCATCACTATGTGATGGGTCAGGTCTTCAATGAGGCGAGTTAAAAATGACTTTGCATTATCCCCAAGTGCCATGGTGCATGCTTGCAACGACATGGGACTTGCATACTTGATGTGATCTTGATTTGAATAATGTAGCCCTCAAGTTCCAGGTCGTGTCACTACAAAAAAAAGACACATCCGTGACATTTTGGGCCGAACAATTTTTTTTTCTGTCATACATATGACACTTCTATGACGATAATTGTGACAAAACCCGGTATCATCATAGATGTGGTGGTCTCATACTTCTATGACAAAAAATCTTGACAGAAAATGGGCTTTTCGTCCTGGGCGGGCCGGAGACGCAGCTGCATGACATTCTTTGGGCCGTCCATGACGGAAAAAACCATGGTAGAAGCGAGGGGGAGGAAAATTTCGGGGAGTTCCCGGTTATGGTGGGAGGTCGGGGGTCAAGTGATGCGCGTTTCTCTCGTACACGTACGCGCGTGTGTGCGAGGCATTGGCCCTAACTGAACCCGAGCGAGGCTTTGGGCTCTAACTGAACCCGAGCGATTGCACTGCAGGCTACGCGTTACTGAACCCGAGCGATCGATCGATGGCTGTTAACTGAACCCGATCGAGCGACTCCTTCGCTACTGCTGCTAACTGAAGCCGGTCGATGGGATGAATAGCGAGAATTGTGGGGGGGGGTGTGGTTGGATGAACAGTGAGCGGTGGCATTGCCTCTGGATGAACATGACCCCGTGGTGTGGTGGAGGGCTGGATGAACAGTAGACGGTGGAGGGGTGCCCGTGGAGGGGTGGATGAACAGGACCCCATGGTGTGGAGGGCTGGATGAACAGTAGACGGTGCAGGGGTGGTTGATCAGGACCCCGTGGTGGGCTGGATGAATTGTAGACGGTGGAGGGGTGCCCGTGGAGGGGTGGTTCAACATGACCCCGTGGTGTGGAGGGCTGGATGAACAGTAGACGGTGGAGGGGTAGTTGAACAGTAGCCGGTGGAGTAGCGCGCGGTGGAGGCTGGATGAACAGGAGCCCGTGGAGGCTGCAGGAGGTCGACGGTGGAGATGAACAGTATCTCGTGGAGTCCCGTTTTGCGGTACGCCACACCCCTCCCAATGAACAGGACCCCCGTTTCGACCGTAGCGCTCCAACACAAGTCTGTTTCGTCCGTTTTGCGGTACACCACACCCCTCCCGATCAACAGGACCCCCGTTTCGACCGTAGGAGGTCCGTTTCCTCCATTTTGCGGTACGCCAGACCCCTCCCGCTCAACAGGATCCTGTTTCGAACGTGGCCGGTCGAACACAAGGCCGTTTCCTCCGTTTTGCGGTACGCCAGGCCTCGTTTCCATCGGCTGTTCCATCCAAGCCCTCCCGATGAACACGACCACGCATTGCGTTCCGACCCAGCCGGTTGGCTCCCACGCGTTCTGTTGCCTCCCGATGAACACGACGCATTCCGTTGCCTCCCCATGAACACAACGCATTCTGTTGCCTCCCCTTGAACACGACGACGACACTGTTTCTCCGTTCCGACCCAGCCATGTACACGAGCCCTCGCCGTACGTATGCCCGAGTACGCGTTCAAGACCCCGCCCATCTGTACACATACGTGGCTGTATTTTCTTTCTTGCACCCTGACCGATGTACGTATGTGTACATGCTGCGTGCGCGCCTCTACTAAGACATGTGCGTGCCTCTACATCGACCAGTATATATGTACGTACACGTTCGCGACCAGAATGACAACGCTACGTACGCTTCAACCAGGTGGGTCCCGACTGTCAGGCACTTCCTTGCGTGCGAAGATGTAGCTGGTGGGTCCCTGCAGTCAAGGGGGCGAATCGTTTTTTTTCGGACGCACTTCCTTGCATGCGAAGATGTAGCTCGTGGGTCCCAGCAGTCAGGGGGGAAATGTTTTTTTCGTGAAATACGGTGGCCCGTCCGGTGGGTCCCCGCTGTCAGGTGGAGGAATAATTATTTTGCACGTAATAAGGAGGCACTTCCTTGCTGCGGCCGTGGACCTAGCTGTCAGCCTCTCCACGTACAGTCCACGTCCGATGGAAGTCGTTCCTTGACCACGTTGACCACGCCGCGCCGAGAGCACCAGTGCGGTGGACGATAGCGAGGCCTAGGAAGGGGACGACAGGGAGCCGGGGATGACGCGGCAGTGGAAGCCCGCGCGGAGAGGAGTACGAGGGTTCACTGGTTTGGGTGCGGTGTGAGGCTGCCGTCGCCGCAGGGCCTGGCCAGCGGTGGGAATAGTAGGGGGCGGTGAGGCCTCTGCGGCAGCATAGCCGGCCACGGGCGGCAGGAGCATGCGGCACGACCGGCGCTGCTTTGGGCGGCTGGAGCAAGAAGACCAGAGGTTGAAGAAGTACTACAGCCATTGGATGGACATCATACGGTCACTGGAGCTAGAATCGTTCATATTGACTAAAGTTGACAATGGCCCCTGTCCCAGTCAACTTAGTAGGCCCACAAGTCAGCCCCCACCTTGGTGGGTCCTAGCTAGCAGGGGGGGTATTCATTTTTTTGTGCGTAATAAGGAGGCATTTCCGGTGGGTCCGAGCTGACAGCGGGGGGAACGTTTTTTCGCGAAATAAGGTGGCCCGTCCGGTGGGTCCCTGCTGTAAGGTGGAGGAATAATTATTTTGCATGTAATAAGGAGGCACTTCCTTGCGGCCGCCTGGACCCAGCTGTCAGCCTCTCCAAGTACAGTACTCTTCCGATGGAAGTCGGTCGTTGACCACGCCGCACCAAGAGCACTAGGGCGGTGGTCTGGATGACGGCGAGGCCTAGGAAGGGGACGACGCGGAGCCGGGGAGGATGCAGCAGTGGAAGCCCGTGCAGAGAGGAGTACGAGGGTTCACTGGTTCGACTGTGGTGTGAGGCTGCCGTCGCCGCAGAATAACAGGGGGTGTGGGTGAGTGGAGGGATGGCCTGGCCAGCGGTGGGAGTAGTATGGGGGCGGTGAGGCCTCCGCGGCAGCACAGCCGGCCATGGGAGGCAGGAGCAGGCGGCACGACCGGCGCTGCTTTGGGCGGCTGGACCAAGAAGACCAGAGGTTGAAGAAGCACTACGGCCGTTGGATGGACATCATACGTTCACTGAAGCTAGAAACGTTTATTATTGACTGAGTTGACAAAGCCCTTGGTACGCTCCTACTTAGTAGGCCCACAGGTCAGCCTCCAAAATGGTGCGCCCCAAATGTCAGGGGGAGGAATCATTTTTTGGGTGGCCGAAGCTAAGAATATCCGAGATTGAAGAAGAAGCACGACATCCTTTGGATAGACATCCAACGGCCACTGCTGCTAGAACCGTGTGTTGACTATAATAAGTTGGCAAAGCCTTGCATACGTGTCAACTTATTTTTTTGGGGACGGGTCACTTAGTAGACCCACAAGTGTGTGCCAGAGAACTTATAGCCCATTTGCGTTTTGTAAGAATGTACAACCCATTTTGGAATTCTAATGGAATTTACAACAGCCCATATACAGTTTGTTAAAAGTACATCCCATTTTCTAGCTAGGACAATGATTAATAATTTCAACCAACCGTTGAAGACAGAATTCAATAAAATTTCCCACATTTTGATGGGCTCCGAAATATTTTTATCCCGAAACTTCTAGTCAGATTAAATATAAATTTGTATTACGTAAAAATCCAACGAAACATTGCGCACGCAACATTGAAAATTTGAGATTTTCAAAATCCATAAATAATATTTTATAAACTAATTTCGTGTTTGGTGCATTTTTTTATAGTTACTGCCCAGTTTTTATAATTACATCCCATTCATTATTTTTAAAGCTCATTTTCTTGTTAAGCCTAATGCATCCCTCCTTGGAAAGATTTGCAGCCCAGCGGGGCGGAGAATAAAAAGTTGACCTTGCCTGGGTATTCCTCATAAAGACGTATAGCTTGGCTAGCCATTTTCATCTTGAAAAAGTTAGTATCTGGGCTGGATATCTGGCCTGGACTAGACGGGCCACAGCCCGCCCAGTTAATACCCTGCTCTCCTCTAAACAACAACGAATCATCGCCAAGAAAAACTCTGCAGTGCTCACGCCTCAAAAACACAAATACTGCTCGAGCTGCTTGGTCCCAGCTGTCGGCAGCACCTTGTGCAATTCTCTCATTTATATTGACTACATAGGTTGACAATGGTGTGGGACTGTGATGTTAGGAAACCAGGCGAAAGAAAAAAAAATATAGTTGTACATAATAAGGAGGCACTTGCATACGTACGGCTATGGCCCTAGTGGGTCCTAGTGTCATCAAGTCAAAATAAAGTCATCTCCTGAATCCTCATGTTCATTGACGATGTTAACAATGCTCGGTGCCACGACGAGCGCAACAACTCGAAGGACAATGGAGAGGGCCTCGCGGGCCCTACGGATGGTCTGATACAGCGCCCGCTACTCATTCAAGAAGCCAGGATCATCGGACACCTATGAGCACCTTCGAGAAACTGAGATGGCATGAAATGGTAAGGCCGCGCTTGGGAGCTCTGGTTTATTTCAAACCTGTATTAACATACAAGTGTAATTTACTCATCATCGAAAACAACGCATAAAATACAGGCGTAATGATACCGAGTGCCCGAGGTCTGTAAGTAAAACCAGCGGGTTACGCGTGTAATTTGAGAGACCAGTGTATATTTTACGAGCACTGCTATATGGACGACATTACCAGACGATACATGCACGACGTGCGTATCATGCCATCCATGGGCAAGGCTGAAACAACAGCTAAGGGCTGGATTAGCAATCGCCCGAGTGTCGTTCAGCATTTTTATCGTGTGTCAAGTACTTCCGATATTTTATTAGTCGAAATCGACCAACCAAGGTCCTTCGCCCGAGACCATCTGCTTTAATTTACAAGCGTCAGTTTTATAAGCGGTTTTGGTTGGAAAACGACGATCCAATCACGGCCTAATATGATGAGATGGTCAGAAGATCATATGGTTTCACGTCTAACCTACCCGACTTATCGTATAGGCTATGGATTAAACATCAGACGATGAACTTCTTAAGCACGGAAACAACAGAAGAGGATGATCTTCTTAACAAGCAAATCACTGGCATTAGATCGACATGCAAAACAATACGAAGCATTATTCTCAGGAGGCACGGTGAACAACTCATGATGCCGCATGCCACAACATTCCAAGCTCAACTTTGCAATCAAACACAAGGCCTGGCATTACATAGACAATATTCAGAACAAACTCTTAACACAGGAATATCTCAGCAGAGTAACTATTTAATTCTAAACTGAACACAGGAATAGGAAAAAGCACTCGACGCTGCTCACAGCAAGGGCGTCCCACTCAAAAATATCAAATGCATGTCTTCTGGCTAACATCAATGAGCAAATTTTGACAAGGTTTTCCAATTCCAATATATTAAACTAACGTCTTCTTGCTAGCATCAATGATTAAACTTTGACAAGATTTTCCCATTCACAATATGTAATGCCTATGATCGTGGAGTCCTGTCGTAGCTTTTGTACTTATTTGGGCACTTTTTGCCCAGGGCACTTCACGTGTTGTTAAATTGCCAATGGTCTCTGCAGACTAGTCATGTCACCGATGTCTAATAATACTCTGTAAAGCTTCTCGGTCATTCCTTCTGTAATGTAGCGCAAACAGTGACGGCTTCTTTTTGCAAAGTGGAACGACCAACTAGACCCAGTAATGCAACAGTTTGCCTTACACATTGGCTCCTTTTGTGCAGTTCAAATAAAATCAAAGTCGGAATAAAACCGAGCTTTAATTTTGATATCCCTGTAAGCAACAATAGGTATAAGGGAAACAATTACTAAGAAATAATGGTTGATGACTTGTACTCCCAGAAGAAAAGCATCTACTGATCTACTTTATCTTAATGGGAAACAAAGCACGAGAGTAACAATTCTCCATCAATGTGATTCATTCATATTGACTGAGACATTATCTTAACAATGCCTTGTTTCAACATGTATAAAGAACGACAAAGCTTATAAAGGGGGTGATGCTGAATTTGTTGTAACAAAGCAACAAGCATCATGTCTGGGTTGGTCCCATTTTTGTTCACTACTTAATGGGAAAAGACAGCAATACAATAGCTTCAATTCATCATTTATTTAAAACATTACCAATACAAGTAGCACAACATCTCAAAACACACTGCACGATCATGTGGATGAAGGCAAGTACCAACCTGTCATGACGCACACAAGATCACGTACGAATCTGCCAACACGAATAGGAAATCCAATCTTGTTTAATGCAGTTGCACTGAAATCAAGTAAAGTGTTTCACGTAGTGAAGCAAAATGTCACAATAGCAACAAGTTGAATAGATATCCCTGTATAAATAGAGGCAAAAAAGGAATCAATTACTGGCTAATAAAGGAGGATGAAACATGCGGCCACAAAAATGGTAATCCCGCCAATCCCTAACAAGTGTTGCAGTTTTGAAATAAGATTCAGTAGTTAATTCTGAAGAGTGGCATCAATTACTGGCTTATAAAGGGGGTGATGCTGAATTTGTTGTAACAAAGCGACAACCATCATGTCTGGGATGGTCCCATTTTTGTTCACTACTTAATGGGAAAAGACAGCAATACAATAGCTTCAATTCATCATTTATTTAAAATAGTACCAATACAAGTAGCACAACATCTCAAAGCACACTGCACAATCATGTGGATGAAGGCCTGTACTGACCTTTCATGAGACGACCAACGTAAAAATACGAATCTACCAACATGAATCGGAAATCCAATCAAGTTTTGTGCAGTTGCACTGAAATTAAGCAAAGTTGCCAGTGTGACATTTAAGTTTTCTATAGAAACAAGTTGAATAGATATCCCTGTTTTAAGAGGCAAAAAAGAAAACAATTACTGGCCAATAAAGGAGGATGAAACATGCAGCCACAAAAAGAAGCATCTACCTTATCTTGATGGAAAACAAAGTATAGGACAGTAGCATTTCTAAAACGGTTGCATTGATTCATATTAACAGAGAAATTCTTTTAAAACAGATCAGTAGTTAATTCTGAGATTAACAACAGCAAAATAGCTGCATGGGACATGCCATCACCATGTGCGTCCACACGTATAAATGGGTGATGCTGAGTATGTAGCCAAGCAGCATATATGCGCTGGTCCCATATTTGTTCTCTTTGAACCTTCTTCCTATGTGAGGGAAGCAAATCTAGTCGTGCACAAACTACCCCACCCGCCAGTTTCTTTCCCTTTTCAACAAACAGATCGGTTCCTTACAGATGTGTGTACTGGGTTACCCCCTTTCCCTTTTCGACCTACAAAGCGGCTGGATAGCCAGTCTATACTAATTTCCGCCCCTCCTTTCCTCATTGAACCATGTCCTAGATTCTTGCTCCAGCCCACCGCACCTTTCTTTCCTCTTTGAACCAAGACCTAGATTTGACTACAGATCGAAAAAGATCCACATGCAGCTAGAGCAACGACGGTTTCAAAGAAACTTATACCTTAGGGTCGTCGGGATGTGGCAAGGCGTGCGGCTGGAGGCCGGATCTGCCCACACTAAGTACGATAGCGAGGAAGAAGGGGTCGGTGGCCCTCCCGCACAGGCGCTGGGTGAAAGAAAACAGCGCAGCCGACAGTGGATTGCCTCCCTCGCCGAAGGCGATAGAGTGAACGCTGCACCTCCTCCCCTTCCTGGTGTGACGGGATACGGACGCCTCCTTCACCAAGTGTGAGGGGAGAGAGAGAGAGAGACAAGAGGCCAACGCAGTCTTGTTTAGATCTGATGAAGAGAGGGTGAGAGACTGTGAATATAGCAAACCCTAGAAAATGTATCTAGACTCATTTTAGTGCTAGATACCTCCGTATCTAGACAAATCTAAGACAAGTAAGTCGGAATGGAGGGAGTAACATATATGTAGTGTGGCGAGCGTGTGGAGAGTGCAAACCCTAGCGAACAAGCACTGAGGCTCCCGCTTATATATATACTACTGTAGTACGGAATGAGCTCCGATGCCTTCACTGCACCTGCTTTTGGCTGTATGACAGGTGAGCTAGCCACATTTTGGGCCCACCTATCGTAAAACCCTAGCAAAAATTGCACCAACATGAAAGACGACTGCGTCCCCAACGCAACCAAGGTGAACTGACGAAGGATATCATCTTTGTGCGTAACAAGCAAAGAGCACCGATGGAAGACAACTTGTTTTTTGTCGAAAATCGATCAGCTTCACCAGTCGACGCAACCATGAGGCGCAACCATGAGCATCGATAGGTCATCATGGTGATGCATCATCCATTTGGCATCAAGTTTGGGTGAGGCACTTAAGAAGTTAGACAAATCCTCATTGTGGTCTGTTTCTTCTCAGTAATCAAGCTCGAGGAAGGAAGAACCACGTGGCAGAGGACAGTGAGGCGGAACAACAATGGCCATCCAATTTTGTGCAGTTCCACTAAAATTGAGGAAGACATGTCCGGGTATGGAGACACGCATCGCTGTTTCCAAAAATATAAAAAAGGGTTAGCAATGACATCTCAATTGTCAATAAGAATTAATGAAAAGTACACCAACAAACAGAAGCATCATAATTATCTTGATGGGAACTAAACCACGATACCCGAGAAAGAAAGCATTTCTTCATTTAACCAGTGATAGTACTACCACCATATGGACAATGACCGCACAACCACCATGTACTTTTTGTCGAAACAACATGTATACCTCCACCGAGGCATATATCAGGACAACTTTTTGAGTGGCATTTCCTTTATAATAGTACTAGTAGGTGATGTTGGACCAGCCGACGAACCCTAGCTACTATGCATGGGGAGCTGGGGAGTAGTCGCATAGAAGAAAACCCGCACGCAGCGACCTGGGGAGCTGGACCAGTACAAGAAGTTATACCTCAGGTGGGCGAGATGTGGTTTAGGCAGGCGGGCGGGATCTTCCCACACGACAGCAGCGAACAAGGGCGCGGAGGATCTTCGTCCGCGTTAGCACCGGCTCCAATAGGACGGTGCGCATCGGCTTCCTACGTCGCCGACGGCGACAACGTCAATGCTGCACCTCCTCACCTCCCGCAGCGGACAGGATTCGGCCGGATCTGTGACCACCGGTGAGGAGAGAGATAGAGTGGACACTGTCATCTTGTTTTGATATGGAGAGGGTGAGAGAGCGAGACGCGAGAAACTATATCAAACAAGAGGCTATAATGGAGTAAAAAAATCTCTCCATAGCAGTGGTTTTAAATAGGATACGAGCGTTCCCAGAAAAAAGAAATGACAACTGGCGGACAATTTTTTAAGGGTCTGTCTAGGACACATCTAGATGTGACATAGTTATGTCACATATAAGTTGATGTCCAGTCTGTTTGTGGTCTTTTCCTAGTTTTTTTGTTTCTTGTTGCTACATTATATACTTTTGGGAGCTTAGATGTGATATCCTTAAATAACATCTAGATGTGAATTAGACAAACTGATTTTCTAACGTACCAAGAAAGAAAACTCGATAAAAAACACGCCCCCGCTTCCAAGTCGCGAGAGTCGTCGCGCACACACATATAGACATAGACATGCATATCCATGTTTACGTAAAATTCCATTTCCATCTCCATGTCCAATCATATTTGTCCAACTGGCACATTATTTACGTTGTTAATTATATACGCAGCAATATTAACGTACAACATCTCTTGTTTGCGCACGTACGAACCGCTGCCACGGCCGGTCCTGACCAACCCGAACCCTGTTCATCACCCCCGTGTGCTTCCCGCCCGAAAAGGTTAGTGCCGCATTCATGCCCGGCCAGAGCAGACGCGACCTCTCACTGGCGCCGGCATTGATTGCGGTGTGCCGGCCGAGAGAGCGTCGCCCACGCCGCTTCCGGGTGCACGTGGCTGCTCTGCGTTCAAAGGTCGCAATAGCCGGCTACAACATGCGCGATCTCTTCCAGTAGTAAGTTCTTGGGAGTCCGTGCTACCGCTAGCTATCCTCCCCCAACTCGTCAATCTCTTCCAGTAGTGCTAGTAGTCCATGGCGCGATCCATCGACAAGCAGGCGGGAAAGTTATGGTATACTAGTCGGTTTGCGGTGAGTGGCATGCCGAGCAACCGTGTGGGGTCGAGCGGTGGAGGAGGGTGAGACACGAACATGACAGACGTGATTTAAACATTGGTTTTGCTCGATGGCGCGATCCAACGAAACAAAACGTTGGTTTCTCTCCGTTTCCATTTTTTCTCCGGAAAAACGGAAACTTTTCCACTCCATTTTCATTCCTATTCCAAGGTTGCCCCGTTACAACATTCCATCAAATACAAAGGAAAACTAACACGCATGCTGATGCATCTCAATGATTCACAGATCATAGCCAATATTTACTTCACAACTAAAGAAAAAAGTTGTGAGAACATGTACGATAGAAAAACTACTGATGGGGTCACTACGACTTAAACCCTAAACCCTAAACATGATTTAATTTCCTGGCCAGGTAGAACCTGTCAAAGGAATGTGCTAGAGGGAGATTCTTTAGTGAGATTAGAATAATAGTACTGGCACTAGTTCCATAGCACCTTTTGGTTCACCAATAGTACCACAACAATAGAAGCAGCACTCTTTGGTTCACCACCTTCTGGTACCTCTTGTTCCATAGCACTTTCCATGTCGGGAAGGAAATACGGCTGGCACCCTCGGATCATACGATGCTTTTGTGCAGTTCCACTAAAATCGACCTGAGCATCCCTGATGGCAAAGATATTGAAGAAGTGTGATTAGAATAATAGTACTGGCACTAGTTCATGAAACATAAACTCATCACAAATAGAAGCTGGTAGAAGTAGAGAAAGATCTACATGGAGATGGAGCTACGGCAGTGGAGCAAGCCGGCTCCAAAAGGAAGATGGACTACCTGGGACGTCGGGCTGTAGCTAGAAGGGCGGTTGGGACGCGGCATCGGCCCATACCGTGGTGACCCCTGATTGGGACGCACCGACTGTGGGTTTTCTCCCTCGCCGATGTCGACCGCGTCTACGCAGAACATTGTTCCCTTCCCCCAGCTGCGGGATCAGGCCCGTCGTTCTATGCTTCTGAAGAGAGCAACCTAAGCAAGAAGGCTTGTAGCTTGGGCTCCTGCTAGTGTATATATAGTGGTTTTCTTTTTCTCTCCATATCAACCATTTTTTATTGCGTACGTGTCATTCAAGAGTGAAATGATGGTTGCTTCTTCCGTCTAACTTACTGTGTGATTTAAATGCTCCTTAGTGGCCCCTACACGCACTCCCCCTACGTGTATGCAACAGTTACACGTACACATGGACGCAAAAACGCGCGCGACGCCCTAATGCATGCATGTCCGAGCATACGACGGAACACACACAGTCACGCTCAAGTGCTCAACCTACACGTGCATGCACACACATACTCAGTCAGGGTGAGCTAGTGACCATATGAACACCGGAATATATATATATATATATATATATATATATATATATATATATATATATTGAGCGCAATGAGCGTATTATGAAGTCCACTGACCATATTTTTACAAATGTACAGTGACAGAAAGTGTATTTATCTCGTTTGAAATTAAGCCATATTAACAGGAGAGGAGGCAGCATGGACTAGCATTACTCTGCTGTGTCCCGTCAACTTGCCGGACAAGGAGAAGGTTGCAGGGCGGGAGAAGCTTGCGCGTGGTGGCTCGCAGGACAAGGAGAAACTTTTGACTAATGCAAGCTCTCCCTCGCTCAGGCGGTGGACGTGCAACAGTTAATTCGGTGTTAGATTGCCAGAAGCATACACTATACTACTAGTGCTATTATTGTTGTAGCGACCAGACCTCAAATAGTCTGATCTATGTGCTCCGGTGTCATCCCTGGATCAGTAATGCTGACACCACACAGTACTCGGAGGATTTATAGCAGAGTAGCAATCACACACTTATTACATCGAGTGTCTCAAAAGAGAACTTATTAGAATAAATATGGCTTAAGGCCATCTAATAACGATAACAGCGGAAGGCTTGGAAGATAAGTGAGTCCATCAACTCCAACGGTATCACTGAGTATAGAACCACGACCTAAAAACTCCTTAATTGTCGTCTGAAAAGTCTGCAACATTAACGTTGCAGCCCGAAACGGGTCAGCACATGGAATATGCTGGCAATGTAACACATAGAGAGTAATGGAATGAAACAGCTATACTATATGCATATTTGGCTGGTGGAAAGCTCTATGATTACAGTTTTGCGTAAAGCCAATTTTTCCCTACTTCAAAGGAATAAATTTATTTAACTATCATGGTAGTTGTTAAACATTGAGAATGGTTGACAGCATTCTCAATCCCAATTAAGCATCATCATTAAACATAACCCAACAAAATTAATTTAGAGTAACATGTTGAGATTCACATGATAATCCAGGTACTAGATACTCAGGATGTCCATAACCAGGGACACGGCTAACCATGATTAGTTTATTACACTCTGCAGAGGTTTGCGCACTTTTCCCCACAAGACTCAATCGCCTCTATTTGGTTTCTCGCACTGCATAGTGTTTGAGAAGACGGATGACCAAGACATAGTCTTTCAGAAGCGCTAGCACCTTACGATCGGGTAGACCGTACCACCTACATCCCCTACATCTACTAGTCTACCACTGTAAGAGTTCGCATGACTTAGTCAACTATGCTAAAGCCCATAATAGCTTGTGGCTGCACAAGGAAGTTTCTAGTATGAATAGTCTCATGATCCCGTTGAGCCTGGGTGGCGGTCCAAAAGAAAACAGTCAAGTCCTGGAATACCCAGGTGCCTCAATCCACCCACATGTGTGTTTAAGTTGCCACCTTAGATAAACCATTAATTAACAAAACTCACATTTGTCATGGACATCGCTCACCCAATCCACGTCTACTAGCATAACATGGCATAATAAGCAAACGTAGAAGTAACTCCCAAAGGTTTGATAATAAACAGGTAATAGGTTCTACCTCATCTACTTCCCATCCCACAATTTAATTAGATCCTAACCATGCAATGTGTGAGGATTGATCTAATCCAATAAAACTGGGTAGTAGGAAAGGTATGATCAAAGTGTTACTTGCCTTGCTGATGATCCGCGAAACCTAGAGGTTCGAAGTAACAGGCGGCGCACTCCGGGTATTCTATCGCAGGCAAACAAACAAGCATACAATAAGTACTCATCTAATGCACGGGAAAAACTCAAATAAGAGATCTAACCAGAAGGTTCAACTTAAGAACTCCGGTTGGCAAAAAGAATCAAATCGAACGAAGCAACGAAAGTCAAACGGCGAAAGAAAACAACTTTTTTCTACTAATCTAGATCTAGGGTAAATTTTACAGTAGCAAAATCTTGTTTAAGTTGGTTAAACGGATAGAGGGTTTCGAGACGAAACTCTAGGCGCTTGAATCACCTGATTCCGATAAACGAGCGAAAAGTTATACTAAAACAAAAATCGGATCAGGAATCGCGATCAGAAAAATCACGGATTTAATCCGAGAAAAAGAAAAAAACGACGAACGCTCGCTAAATTAAATAAACTGGAAAACAGATCTATTTAGAAAAAACCGAAACTAAAAAAACCGACAGAAAAACCGAACGGTTTTTTCGAAAAAAAGTAAAAAAACTGGGCACGAATTTCGAGGCGGCGGCGAACCTCGATGGCGGGCGGCGGCGGCGAGGCGGCGCGGCGGCGGCGGGGCGGTGGGGCACAGGGCTGGGGCGGTGCTAGGGTTCGGCTGGGACTGGGGCTGGGCCTCTCCTCGGCTTATAAAGGCTAGCCGGGCCGGAGTCCTAGTCGGACACGGCCCGTAGGTCGGTTCGATTTTTTTAAAATAATTACGCGCAGAAGAAAAATGAAAAGAAATACTAAACAGACTCCAAAAATTCCGAAATAAATTTTCACGGGCTTCTAAAATCAAGCCGCACAAGGTGAACATTTATTTGGGACCTAAATGCAACTTTGAAAAACGCACATTTTCCTAAATTCAAATAAAACACCGAAAAAATCTGAAATAAAATCGTATTTGATTTTATTATTAAATCCTCAATATTTCTTTATTTTGGGAAAGTCATTTTATTCCCTCTCTCATATTTTTGTAATAGAAATAATTGATGATAAAATAAATAAAATCAAACGATCCTATTCTCAAAATTTGAGAAAAATCAAATATGAAAATAACCAAATCCCCAACTCTCTCCGTGGGTCATTGAGTTGCGTAGAATTTCTAGGATCAACCAAAATGCAAAATAAAATATGATATGCAATGATGATCTAATGTATAACATTCCAAATTGGAAATTTGGGATGTTACAAACCTACCCCCCTTAAGATGAATCTCGCCCTCGAGATTCGGGTTGGCTAAAAAATAGGTGAGGGTGGTCCTTGAGGAAATCTTCCTCTCATTCCCAGGTGGCTTCATCCTCTGTGTGGTGGGTCCACTGAACCTTGCAAAACTTGATAACCTTGCTGCGGGTAACTCGACTGGCAAAATCGAGAATCTTAACTGGTTTCTCCTCGTAGGTCAAATCGTTATCCAACTGAATAGTTTCCAATGGCACTGTGTCTCTCAAAGGTATGTCAGCCATCTCCGCATGACATTTCTTTAACTGAGAAACTTGGAACACATCATGAACTCCTGACAATCCTTAGGGCAATTCCAACTTGTAGGCCACTTCTCCCATACGCTCCAAAACTCGATATGGTCCTACAAATCGTGGCGCTAACTTCCCTTTAACTCCAAAACACTTTGTTCCCCGAAGTGGAGATACTTGAAGATAAGCTCTATCTCCAACTTCGTAAACTGTATCCTTGCGTTTAGAATCTGCATAACTTTTCTGCCTGGACTGGGCTACCTTGAGCCTATCGCGAATCAACTTCACCTTCTGTTCAGACTCTTTAATCAAGTCAGGTCCAAACAACTGGCAGTCTCCAACTTCATCCCACGATAACGGTGTCCTGCACCTCCTTCTGTACAATGCTTCGAAAGGGGCTATCTTTAAACTGGTTTGGTAACTGTTGTTGTAAGAGAACTCTGCATGTGGCAAATTATCGTCCCAACTAGATCCATAATCTAGCACACAAGCTCTCAGCATATCCTCCAAAATCTGATTGACTCTCTCGGTCTGTCCATCTGTATGTGGATGAAAAGCTGTACTAAATTCTAGCCTGGTACCCAAAGTTTCGTGCAACTGCTTCCAGAACTTTGAGGTAAACTGGGTTCCTCTATCTGATACGATACTCCTTGGAACTCCATGCAAACATACGATCCTGGTCATGTATATCTTTGCCAACTTAGCACTGGTGTAAGTGGTCTTTACTGGGATGAAATGAGCTACTTTCGTCAATCGATCAACTACATCCCAAATCGAGTCATAGCCTGAAGGAGTCCTGGGTAATCCCGTGATAAAATCCATGCCTAGCTTATCTCACTTCCATTCGGGTATCGGCAATGGTTGTAACAATCCTGTTGGCTTCTGATGCTCTGCCTTTACTCTCTGACATACATCACAAACTGCTACATACTCCGCAATATCCTTCTTCATTCCGGTCCACCAGAAAATATCCTTCAGATCCAAGTACATCTTGGTATTTCTTGGGTGAATTGAATACAGTGAGTCGTGTGCCTCTTGCAGTATCAACTTCCTGATCTCGGGTCATTGGGCACGTAAACGCGGTCTTCAAACCATAGGGTATCGTGCTCATCCTCACGAAATCCCTTAGCTTTTCCTTTGCTAAGTTTCTCCCTAATAGCGGCAATTTCTTGGTCAGTCTTTTGAGCTTCTCTGATTCTATCCATCAAAGTTGACTGAATCTCCAATGCTGCTACATAGCCTCTCAGAACTATTTCCAAACATAGTTCACAAAGATTTTTTGCTAACTCCCTTGGTATTTCTACCGTCAGTAATGTATTGACGTGGCTCTTACGGCTTAATGCGTCAGCTACTACATTAGCCTTTCCGGGATGGTAATGCAATCTCATATCATAATCCTTGATGAGCTCTAACCATCTCCTTTGTCTGAGATTCAACTCCTTCTGTGTGAAAATGTACTTCAAACTCTTATGATCCGTGTACACCTCACAATGATTTACAATGAGGAAATGTCTCCATGTTTTCAAAGCATGCACTACGGCTGCTAACTCCAAATCATGCGTGGCATAATTCAACTCATGAGGTTTCAGTTGTCTTGAGGCATATGAAACAACTCTCCCTTCCTGCATAAGCACTGCTCCAAGTCCTCGACGTGAAGCGTCGCAATACACCTCATAATCTTTGGTCTGGTTTGGCAAAATCAACACTGGTGAGGCAACCAAGCGTTTCTTCAACTCCTGGAAACTAGCCTCACATTCCTCCGTCCATATGAACTTGGTATCTTTCTTCAACAACTCCGTCATAGGCTTCGCAATCTTTGATAAATTCTCAATAAATCTCTGGTAGTATCCTGCGAATCCTAGAAAACTCCGTATCTCTCCAACTGTTGTTGGGGTTTCCCACTTGGTCACGGTATCAACTTTAGTGGGATCAACGGCTATACCTTCGCCAGATATAACGTGTCCGAGGAATCCTACTTCCTTCAACCAAAACTCACATTTGCTGAACTTGGCATATAATTGATGTTCTCTGAGCTTTCCAAGTACCAAACGCAAATGTTCCTTATACTCCTCTTCATTCTTGGAGTAAACCAGGATATCATCAATGAACACCACGACGAACTTATCCAAGAACTCCATAAATACTTTGTTCATCATGTTCATAAAATAGGCAGGTGCGTTAGTCAGACGAAATGACATAACGGTATACTCGTACAACCCATACCTGGTGGTAAAAGCTGTCTTAGGTATATCCTGTTCTCGAATCTTCAACTGGTGGTATCCTGATCGCAGATTGATCTTGGAAAATACCTTAGCTCCTTGCAATCGATCAAACAGATCATTGATCATTGGTAGTGGGTACTTGTTCTTGATCGTTACTTCATTCAATCCTCGATAATCAACAACCATCCTTAACGATCCATCCTTCTTCTCCACTAGAAGTACTGGCGATCCCCAAGGTGAAGAACTTGGGCGGATATATCCCTTATCTAGTAACTCCTTAATCCGCTTGTTAATTTCCACCAAATCCTTTGCTGGCATCCTATATGTTCTCTTTGATATTGGCCCTGTGCCTGGCAATAGCTCAATCAAAAACTCAATATCTCTATCCGCTGGCATGCCTGGCAACTCCTCTGGAAATACTTCAGGGAAATCCCTTACCACTGGTACTTCCTCCTGCACAACTCCTGTTAAGCAATTTTCTTGAGTCCTCTTTGGCACATGCCGGGATACATACTTGATCCTTCTCCCTTCTGGGGTGGTAAGCAAAATTGACTTACTAGCACATTCAATATTCCATTCATACTTTGATAACCAATCCATGCCTAATATCACATCCAATCCTTGGGATTCCAATACTATTAGGTCTAAGGGAAAAACATAGTTACCAATCCTTAATGGTAACCGATCACACCATAGACTAGCCACATACTCTGCTCCAGGTGAGGTTACTAACATGGGTGACCTAAGGGCTTCGGTTGATAGGTTGTACTTATCCACAAATCCCCTTGAGATGTATGAATGCGATGCACCAGTATAAAAAAGAATGAGTGCAGTAAATGACTTAACCAAAAACTTACCTATTACTGCATCGGGCTGAGCTTCAACCTCCTCCACGCTAACGTGGTTCACCTATCCCCTATTGAAAGGGTTCGGCTTCTTCCCCGAACTTCCATTGCCATTTTGGCCTTCAGGACATTCACTGGCATAATGTCCGGTCTTTTGACACTTAAAGCAAGTGACTTGGCTCAGGTCCTTCTTGGCTAGGGTTGATGGGTTGGTGCGGTTCTGGCCGTTGCTTCCTCCATTGCCATTACCATTGTTGGTGCCATTGTGATTGTGCGAGCTACCTCCTCCATGGGTATGCTGAAAATGTCCTCCCGGT
Source organism: Triticum aestivum (assembly GCF_018294505.1). NCBI lineage: Eukaryota > Viridiplantae > Streptophyta > Magnoliopsida > Poales > Poaceae > Triticum > Triticum aestivum. The sequence goes on along the minus strand of NC_057797.1, from coordinate 116,964,409 downwards.
CTAGGGGTAAAACGTGGCTTCTGCTGAGCTCCTGAAGTGTACTTTCCTTGTCCATACTTCCTCTTGTGATTCTCAATTTGCTGCTGCTTCCCTTCAATCATAAGAGAACAATCTACCAACTCCTGGTAGTTGTTGAAGGTTGCTACCATCAACTGCATGCTCAACTCATCATTCAGTCCTTCCAGAAACTTCTCCTGCTTAGCTGCATCCGTAGTGACGTCATCTAGGGCATAACGTGCTAACTTACTAAAGTCCTCCACATACTGGCCAACTGTCCGTCCTCTTTGGTGCAAGTTGCGAAACTCACGCTTCTTCATGGCCACAGCTCCTGCTGTAACATGTGCAGTACGAAAAGCCTGCTGAAACTGGTCCCCTGTGACGGTGTCGACTAGGAAAGTGGCTATGAAATTCTCCCACCATGATGCTACGGGTCCTTCTAAATGATGTGCGGCAAACTTCACCTTCTCCGCATCTGTGAATCCTGCTGTGGTCAACTCCCTAGCTATCTTGCGGAGCCAATCATCTGCTACTATCGGCTCGGTGCTACTGGAAAACACCGGCGGATTTAGCCTAAGAAAACGGGCTAAGTGATCAACAGGTAGTGGTGGTGGTGGTGGGTTGTTGTTGTTGTTCCCTTGATTCTGATTCTGGACTAGCAACTGCATCAATGTGTTTTGCTGCTAGATCAACTGGGTGAACTCCGTTGGAAAGGTAAATCCGGGGTCACGTCTCGGAGGCATCTGAGGGTTTAGAAAAGATGAGATGTAAGAGTAGAGGGGGTCTAAAGAGAAAACACTACCCATATGCACATGAGGCAAAAGCAAACAATTCACTTCATTCAATCAAACAAGGGCATACAATCGATCTATCTATCGCAGAAGTGCTCGGACTACTATATTTACATGGTGGACTACTACTACTGAAGAGGTGGTCTACTAGAAATATTCTTCGGTTGTAGACTCCATGATATCTGCTCCAGCTTCATCAACATAGTCATCATCGCTACTATCTGGATCTGAGTCGGTGCCGTCGTTGATGATGTAGTTTTCCGGGCTAATCTCCTTGGGTTCTTCGTCTTCCTCTAATGGCGTAGGGCTTCCCATAAATATTCCAATCTTCGTCGTCATTCTTCTCCACCAATACTTCAATTTCCTCTTCATAATCTTCACGTGTAGCCTTGAGTTCTTCATCCAGTTCCTTGATTCTTGTCCTTGCCTTCTTTAGATCTATCATGTTGGCGCACATCTGGTTCTCCTGTCGTCAAATGTGCTGGTTTAACTCCTGGATAAAAGCTGCAATTGATCTATCCTTCCTAGTGCTGATCATCTCCCAGTGCTCATCTCGGCGCCCACAAATCTGGTAGATAGTATCCTTGAGATCCTTGCGGTAGACTTCTCCAATGCGTCCCACGGCGATGTGAGCTGCCATGCTCTTTCCTAGACTCCAAGTTGGTGCATCAAAAGAAAACTCTATGGGCTCAGTGACTGGCATGAACGTCCTTCCTGGAACTTAAACTTGAATCATCCAGCGCTCTTCTTCAGGTAAAGTGGCGTTGTAGGTTCCTGTGAAGCTTGGTACTCCTATGTTCAGGTATCTAGTGACTTCCTTCAAGTGACGTCCAAAGGGTGTATCTTCATCCGGTTGCGTGAACTTGTTCCTTGCATCCGCCATCCTAAAGAGTAGAAAAGATGAGAAGTCAGAAGAGAAGAGAGTGATAAGTGATCTAGGTCTTTTAGCTTAGTGCGTGTGTCCTACAGTCAGCGTGTGCTCTGATACCATCTCTGTAGCAACCAGACCTCAAATAGTCTGATCTCTGTGCTCCGGTGTCATCCCTGGATCAGTAATGCTGACACCACACAGTACTCGGAGGATTTATAGCAGAGTAGCAATCACACACTTATTACATCGAGTGTCTCAAAAGATAACTTATTACAATAAATATGGCTTAAGGCCATCTAATAACGATAACAATGGAAGGCTTGGAAGATAAGTGAGTCCATCAACTCCAAGGGCATCACTGAGTATAGAACCATGTAGGATTGAAAGTATGTCTAGAGGGGGGGTGATTAGACTACTTGACCAAATAAAAACTTAACCTTTTCCCAATTTTAGTTCTTGGCAGATTTTAGCTAATTTAGGACAAGTCAAGCAATCATCACATAATTCAAGCAAGCAAGCAAAGAGTATATAGGCAGCGGAAAGTAAAGCATGCAACTTGCAAGAATGTAAAGGGAAGGGTTTGGAGATTTCAAACGCAATTGGAGACATGGATGTTTTTCCCGTGGTTCGGATAGGTGGTGCTATCCTACATCCACGTTGATGGAGACTTCAACCCATGAAGGGTAACGGTTGCGCGAGTCCACACAGGGCTCCACCCAAGGGTAACGGTTGCGCGAGTCCACACAGGGCTCCACCCACGAAGGGTCCACGAAGAAGCAACCACCCACAAAGGGTCCACGAAGAAGCAACCTTGTCTATCCCACCATGGCCAACGCCCACACAGGACTTGCCTCACTAGCGGTAGATCTTCACGAAGTAGGCGATCTCCTTGCCCTTACAAACTCCTTGGTTCAACTCCACAATCTTGTCGGAGGCTCCCAAGTGACACCTAGCCAATCTAGGAGACACCACTCTCCAAGAAGTAACAAATGGTGTGTAGGTAATGAACTCCTTGCTCTTGTGCTTCAAATGATAGTCTCCCCAACACTCAACTCTCTCTCATAGGATTTGGATTTGGTGGAAAGAGGGTTTGAGTGGAAAGCAACTTGGGAAGGCTAGAGATCAAGATTCATATGGTAGGAATGGAATGTCTTGGTCTCAACACATGAGTAGGTGGTTCTCTCTCAGAACATATGAGTTGGAATGGTGTTTTTGTTCTGATGGCTCTCTCATCGAATGAGAAGAAGGTGGAGGGGTATATATAGCCTCCACACAAAATCCAACCGTTACACAGTTTTCCAATCTCGGTGGGACCGAATCAATAAACTCGGTCGGACCGAAAATGTAAACCTAGTGACCGTTAGTGATTTTCGGTGGGACTGATATGCAACTCGGTAGGATCGATACGGATAGGGTTTGGGTATAACGTAATCTCGGTGAGACCGATTACACAAACTCGGTGAGACCGAATTTGGTAATTAGCTAACCAGAGAGTTGGTCAGGCAAACTCGGTGGGACCGATTTGCTCTTTCGGTGAGACCGAGTGGAACTCGGTGAGACCGAAAAGTTACAAAGGGGAAACACTAAGTTTACATTGCAATCTCGATGGGACCGATTCGCTCTTTCGGTGGGACCGAAAAGTTACAAAAGGGAAACAGAGAGTTTGCAACCCCATCTCGGTGAGACCGAGATCCCTATCGGTAGGACCGAATTGCTAGGGTTTGGCAGTGGCTAATGACAGATGAAACTCGGTGGCGCCGGATAGGAAGAATCGGTAGGACCGAGTTTGGCTTAGGGTTTAGGTCATATGTGGATATGGGAAAGTAGTTGAGGGTTTTGGAGCATATCACTAAGCACATGAAGCAAGAGGCTCATTAAGCAACACCTCATCCCTCCTTGATAGTATTGGCTTTTCCTAAAGACTCAATGTGATCTTGGATCACTAAAATATAAAATGAAGAGTCTTGAGATTTTGAGCTTGAGCCAATCCTTTGTCCTTAGCATTTTGAGGGTTCCACTTTCACATCCATGCCATGCCAATCATTGAGCTTTCCTGAAATAATCACCTTGGAATAGCATTAGCTCAATGAGCTATATGTTGTTATGAATTACCAAAACCACCTAGGGATAGTTGCAGTTTCAATCTCCCCCTTTTTGGCAATTGATGACAACATATAGATCAAAGCTTCGACAAATGATAATAAGCATGAAATATATCGTCGCTTTGAGAAGTATGTGATAAGTAAGAGCTCCCCCTAAATTTGTGCATATTTAAAATTTGCTTTGGACTGCAAATGCACAAAGAGTTAGAGTCATGGGTTACTCTTCCATGTCACATACATCTTGGTGGAGCGCTAAAAATGATAAGAATGAAATACATGCACTCATCACCAAGAATAATGAATGATCACATAAGATAGATAAAATGATAATATTTAAGCAAGCATTAAACAAACATTAAGTGTAGCTTATGATCAAACACATGATCATCAATGTCTCACAAATAATGACGTAGTATCTCAGGCACTCAAAAGCAAACAAGTTTGAAAAACCACCAAATAAACCAAGAGGGAAAAGCAACACTCTCTCTCTCGAAGCCTATGATCTATACATCTTCTCCCCCTTTGGCAACAAGTTACCAAAAAGTTCCTAGAAAATGCATAGCACTAGATCGACGCTCAGGCTTGATCTTTAGGTGGTGGTGGAGTCCGGATCACTCCAAGGACAAAGGCTTCGGTAGATGCTGAAGTAGTCGCTGGAGTTGGAGCTGAAGTAGACGCTGGAGCTGAGGCTGTAGCTGGTGCTGAAGTGGTGGCTCTTGAGTCAGCAACTGGCACGGCAGATGACCTCGGGCCTCGTGGCACTCTAGAAAAGGCATGAGTGGTAGTCCTGCCTCTCCTCTCCTGCATGTCCTCCTGGAGCTGCTCCACTGCAGACTGAACTTCCATTACCTTGATATCCAAGTCATAGAACTTCTGTTCCATGATTCTCTCTAGGCTCTGCTGATTCTTAGTGAGGGTGGCCAGACTTTGCTCAATCCTCAGCGTGGATGCAATCAAGTAACCAAGCTACTCTTGTTTAATCTTCAAGAAGTATTCAGATGCCTCCTCTTGGGTAGGCATCTTGGCAGCTTTCTCCTTCCTCGGCTTCTCCTTCTTTGCAAATGCTTGGGCAGATGATGGCTCGTTCTCAGTCATGACAACTTCATTGTCCTCGAAATCTGGACGGATGGGCAGGTGTTCCTTGTCCAACAGATATATGCCCGTGCCCATCTTGGAGTTGATGAGCTCCTGAATTTGAGGGGCATATCCGCAGCTCCTCTTTTGATCTGCTGCAGTCCTCTTAATTGTTTCCACTATGAGGCTCATCACCTTGAACTTCTGAGGCACATCAAACACATGTAGCAAGTTGATAGCATGACCTCTGATCATCTTGTGATCTCCAGACTTAGGCAATAAGGTGTGCCTTAGTATCCAATCGATCGTTGGGAGCCCTGACAGAAGGTAATGCACAGAGCCAAACTTGAAGGTGTCAAGAGCTTCATTGGGGATTTCATTGTACATATTTGACATGGAGTTATGGTCCATCTTCTTCTTGGCATAGATATCCAAGTCATCATCTTGCTCCTCTGGGGCATTAATGATCTGTGCCCACTCAGCCACTGTGGATTGGTACCTTGTACCCTCAGACATCCATGTGATCCTCCCATTTGGATAAAAGTGTGATGTGGAGTAGAATTGCATGATTATCTCCTCGTTCCACTTTGTGAGCTTCTGCCCAACAAAGTCTGCAACTCCACATGCACTAAAGCTGTCAAATACTCCAGGGTAGTACTCTTCATTGTCCTTGATATAGGTCCAGTCGACCCATCTCATGTCACATACAATTGGCTTCTTGTCAAGTAGCACTGTCTCGTAGAAATCCTGCTACTCCTTGGTATGAAACCTGTAGTCCACTGCAGTCCTTCTCATAGAAACATATGGATCTGCTTCTCTCCACTTCCTGAGCCCTGAGTCTCTCCTGAGCTTCATATCCTCAGCCACAGGATGAGCATCATTGTGGTCTGGGATCTTGGGCTTTAGCTTCCTTAGGACATTTTCTTCCTCATCCTCAGCAACAGTCTCAGGCACTGGGGCCTTATTCTTCTCAGCTGCAGGAATGCTCCTTGTATTTCCCTTAGGTTTTGGCTTGGAGGCAGCTTTGGGCTTGGATGCAGTAGCCCCTGGCCTTATGGCATCACCCATTAGCTTGGGTGCCTTGGGCGTTGGTGCAGCTGCCTCTTCTTCCTCTCCCTCTTCCATGATGGAAGCTTTGCCAAGCACTCTAGCCACAGTCTTCTTCACCCTCTCCTTCCTTTTCTAGCCCTCAGCTGCAGCTGGCTCTTGGGGAGTGGGCTTCTCAGTTGAGGCTCTTGCCTTTGACATGGGCTGCCTGCCTGCTGGCCTTTTGATTTTCAGACCTGGCTTAGTACCTTGAGCTGGCTCAATTCTCTTGGAAGTGGCCTCTTCCTCTGCCACATAGTCCTCATCATCAGAATCTGAGGTTCTCTTCTTCCTTTGTCTAGTGGCAGCTTTTGGCAAATTTCTAGGAGTGCTCCTGCTACCTTCATCAGATGAACTGGAGGGACTAGTGCCCTCACTCATCACCACTTGCTGCTCTGACAAGTTTTGGCTGTCACTCTGGTCTGACATGCTGCAAACTGACTGCTGACCCTGTGAATAGATTATAGAGGAGATAGAGTGGATGAGCATCACAAAATGCAGAGATTTTGCAAAAAGAATGATCCAAAAACTTAGTTTTAGTTTCCCACTGAAATCATCTCGGATCTACCGATCTTCAAACTCGGTGATACCGAAGCAGTTTTGGAACCTAAACTAGTGAACTCGGTAGGACCGAGTCACAGTTTGGTGGCACCGAGACTGCTAGGGTTTCACTGGGTTCAAAAATCGATCACACCGATAAGTAATTCTCGGTCAGACCGAGTTTTACTTTTGCAATGGCATAAGCCAAATCGGTGGGACCGAGTTTTTCAACTCGGTGGGTCCGAGATAGTTTCGGCGGAAACCTAAACCTAGAATTTTCGAATCAAACCTAATCTATGAGCGTTTTGACTGGATAGAAGATTATCAAACATGGCTAGAAACAATATGATCACAATGTGCTAGGAATCAGATTGAGGAATAGCACAAAGATCAAGTCCATACCCTAGTTCGGCGGGGACTTGCTATGGCGGCAACGGCGGGGAAGAATTCCCGTTGACGGCGACGGAGACCAGCGACTGGAGGCTGCTGGCGGCGAGAAGATGATCCGGAGACCTCGAGGGCAGAGCAGGATATCGCGCGGGCGAAGGGATTCAGAGAAATTTCCAAATTTTGCCCGTGACTATATATATCCCGACCCTGTCGGTGTGACCGAGTGGAACAACTCGGTGGCACCGAGATTCATAACTGTGTGCAGTTACTGAAACTCGGTGTGACCGAAAGGTTCAAATCGGTTGCACCGAGATTGAAAACCTAGATCAACTTAATGATCTCGGCAGGACCGAAAGTGGAGTATCGGTCAGACCGAGAATCATAAAGAGGTTTTGGAAGTTTAAGTCTATGACGAATCGGGGACTCCGAGCGCTCCTCACACAGAGTGGTTCGAATCTGACTTGATCAAATTTTGTGATGCAGCATGAATAGAGTTTGAGATGAGAAGAGCATAGATAGATAGAGGAGATTCTTAGGCATTCTTGTCCATCCACTTGGCAAAAGAAGATAAAACCAAACAATCAAAACAACAAGTGGATGTCCTCGAATGAGTAAAATGTGCAACCAGCATGCTCACACAATAAGATGGCAAATGAAATATGTGACAAGGCATGCATAACCAGTTCAGCATCTATCAAGCAATTTGCGATGACTAGGTCATCTATATATGAGTATATTGACTTAGGAGTCAAGTGAGAACACTTGATCATAGGTCATACTCATTGTTTAAGCTCAAGTGGGGTTACCACTTTTACATAAAGCATTGTTGTGTTCACATCTTTAGAGTTGCTTTAGCTCAAGTCTTAGAGTAAAGCTCCCCCTAGATGTGATATCCCCCCTAAGAGGGATGAACTAACCTCGGGTTTTGTCGATGACGACTTCATGTAGATATTGAAGATGTGGATGCTCAATGTTGATGTAGATCTCTTGGAGCTATCCATTTGAGTGAATTGCACTTTCAATACCTACATGGGTTAGTCCCACAAGGAACAAACAAGGATATCCATAGACATAGAGTGATGCACATAAAAGATGATGTCCATGAAAACTTTTAGGTTACCTTGTCCCTTGTCTTACCAACAAGAGGGTTTGTGACTCCTTGAACTAGTGCAAGATGTGGAAGTTGATTGCACTTGTTCTTGCCAGAATGATAAGAGTGAAGTATGTTGGAGGAGTCACCCTCAAGAACTCTCTAGTTCTTCTTCTTTTGGATCCACATCATCTTGATGGGAATCCTTGGAGTTGTAGTCATACTTGATGAAGTGGAACTTGAAGTAGTCTTGGGAATCCACTTGACTAAGGTCTTAGGAGCTTCTTCAAATGCATCAATTTCCTCTTGAAGCTTGTCCTTGCCTTTTTGCTCGTAGTCTTGTGGTGGAAGATCATCTTGAGCTTGTGTCCCCTTGAAAGAAGTATACTTCTCTTGTTGAGGGACAAACTTTGTCTTGGGGTATTGATCTTCTTCCCATTCAACTCCATTGGCATTGAACTTTCGTTCAAACCAACACCTTGATTCTTCCGGTGCATTCCTTGCTTGCACACAATTTCCTCGAATTGCTTACTCCCGGCAAGGCTTTTGTACACTCCTTTCTCTATAATTCCCTTCAATAAGCTATTTTCTTGCTCAAGTGTAACTTGGCTAAGAGAATCATTAGTGGAATCAATAGAACTACTAGAAGCAACAATATTGGATTTAGCATGATCATTGTTACTACTAGGGGAAGAATCTTTCTTGTTATACTTGACTTGAGGCATGTAAGTGGATAAGAGTAAACGCTTGGCAATGTAAGAAGAACTTTTCTTGCGGAGATCATCATTGATTGCCTTTAAGAACTCATGCTCTTGCTCAAGATTGAGCTTTTCAAAGCGTAGTTTCTCATGAGCTCTTAAAAGTTCTCGATGATCTTCGAAGATAGTGTCATGAGCTAACTTAAGAGTTTTTAGTTCTTTACTTAGAGCCTCAATCTTCTCCTTATCATTGTCACTCGTTTTAGCATGATTAATTGGTCTTTCATCATAGTATTCATCACTAGAGTTGTCACCAAGCAGATCATCACCTAACAAGTCATCTTCATCACTATTGAAATCAACATACTCGGGGTGTGTTACCTTAGGACCTTTGACCATGAAGCATCTTCCAATTCCTTCATTTGGTGAGTCAAATATGTCGTAGGAGTTGGTTGACACAAGTGCTAGACCGGCAACACCTTCATCTTGAGTATCTTCGAGCCGGAGTAATAACTTCTCTCGGAGTGGCTGTCGGAGTCAGAGCCGGATACCAATTCACCAACATGAGCTTGATGTCTTTGTCTTGTGTAGCTCCTTGATGATTTTTCCTTCCTTTCCGAATCCTTGCTTCTCCGTGAGTATCTTCGTTCATAACGATCATCTCTACTCCTTCTCTCTCTTGGTGGTGATTCTTTGCTTCTTCTTTTTGGAGAATCTTCTCTTCTTTTGTAGGGAGCCGTACACTCATTGGAATAGTGTCCGGGTCTTCCACAATTGTAACAGTTTCGCTCTCGACTAGAAGATCTTTTGTCATTGTAGGACCTTGACTTGGAGCTTCTATATTTGCTTCTACTCTTGTAGAACTTGTTGAAGTTCTTCACCATTAAGCTCAATTCTTCATTGAAGTCTTGTTTCTCACTTGATGATGTAGGGGCTTCACATGAGGCTTTATAGGCACCACTTGATTTGTTGTGAAGTTCCTCTTTATCCTTAAGTGACATCTCATGAGCAACAATTCTTCCAATCACCTCCGTTGGCTTGAGATCTTTGTAATTGGGCATCATTTGGATCAATGTGCACACGGTATCATATTTTCCATCCAAGGCTCTTAGGATCTTCGTGATGATGAATCTATCGGTCATCTCTTCACTTCCTAAGCCGGCAATCTCATTTGTGATGAGAGCAAGCCTAGAGTACATTTCAGCGACACCTTCACCACCCTTCATCTTGAACTTGTCAAGTTGGCTTTGAAGCACATCCAACTTGGATTCCTTGACGGAGTCGGTACCTTCGTGCATATCAATCAAAGTGTCCCAAATTTCCTTTGCATTCTCAAGACGGCTGATTTTGTTGAATTCTTCGGGGCACAATCCGTTGAAGAGAATATCACAAGCTTGAGCATTGTATTGCAACATCTTCAACTCATCCGCGGTAGCTTCACGGTTTGGTTCTATTCCATCAAAGAAGTCACCTTGATAACCAACACACACAATAGCCCAAACGGCAGGGTTATGTCCAAGAATATGCATTTTCATTTTATGCTTCCAACTAGCAAAATTAGTACCATCAAAGTAAGGACCTCTACGGTGATAATTTCCCTCGCTAGACGCCATACTCTCCTAGGTTGTGAAACCAAGGCTATGACCACCAAAAGCTATGGAGATCAAGCAAATGGAGACCAAAGCTCTGATACCACTTGTAGGATCGAAAGTATGTCTAGAGGGGGGTGATTAGACTACTTGACCAAATAAAAACTTAACCTTTTCCCAATTTTAGTTCTTGGCAGATTTTAGCTAATTTAGGACAAGTCAAGCATATCATCACATAATTCAAGCAAGCATGCAAAGAGTATATAGGCAGAGGAAAGTAAAGCATGCAACTTGCAAGAATGTAAAGGGAAGGGTTTGGAGATTTCAAACGCAATTGGAGACACAGATGTTTTTCCCGTGGTTCGGATAGGTGGTGCTATCCTACATCCACGTTGATGGAGACTTCAACCCACGAAGGGTAACGGTTGCGCGAGTCCACACAGGGCTCCACCCAAGGGTAACAGTTGCGTGAGTCAACACAGGGCTCCACCCACGAAGGGTCCACGAAGAAGCAACCACCCACAAAGGGTCCACGAAGAAGCAACCTTGTCTATCCCACCATGGCCAACGCCCACACAGGACTTGCCTCACTAGCGGTAGATCTTCACGAAGTAGGCGATCTCCTTGCCCTTACAAACTCCTTGGTTCAACTCCACAATCTTGTCGGAGGCTCCCAAGTGACACCTAGCCAATCTAGGAGACACCACTCTCCAAGAAGTAACAAATGGTGTGTAGGTAATGAACTCCTTGCTCTTGTGCTTCAAATGATAGTCTCCCCAACACTCAACTCTCTCTCATAGGATTTGGATTTGGTGGAAAGAGGGTTTGAGTGGAAAGCAACTTGGGAAGGCTAGAGATCAAGATTCATATGGTAGGAATGGAATGTCTTGGTCTCAACACATGAGTAGGTGGTTCTCTCTCAGAACATATGAGTTGGAATGGTGTTTTTGTTCTGATGGCTCTCTCATCGAATGAGAAGAAGGTAGAGGGGTATATATAGCCTCCAGACAAAATCCAACCATTACACAGTTTTCCAATCTCGGTGGGACCGAATCAATACACTCGGTCAGACCGAAAATGTAAACCTAGTGACCGTTAGTGATTTTTGGTGGGACTGATATGCAACTCGGTAGGACCGATACGGTTAGGGTTTGGGCATAACGTAATCTCGGTGAGACCGATTACACAAACTCGGTGAGACCGAATTTGGTAATTAGCTAACTAGAGAGTTGGTCAGGCAAACTCGGTGGGACCGATATGCTCTTTCGGTGAGACCGAGTGGAACTCGGTGAGACCGAAAAGTTACAAAGGGGAAACACTGAGTTTACATTGCAATCTCGGTGGGACCGATTCTCGGTGGGACCGAAAAGTTACGAAAGGGAAACAGAGAGTTTGCAACCCCATCTCGGTGAGACCGAGATCCCTATCGGTAGGACCGAATTGCTAGGGTTTGGCAGTGGCTAATGACAGATGAAACTCGGTGGCGCCGGATAGGAAGAATCGGTAGGACCGAGTTTGGCTTAGGGTTTAGGTCATATGTGGATATGGGAAAGTTGTTGAGGGTTTTGGAGCATATCACTAAGCACATGAAGCAAGAGGCTCATTAAGCAACACCTCATCCCTCCTTGATAGTATTGGCTTTTCCTAAAGGCTCAATGTGATCTTGGATCGCTAAAATATAAAATGAAGATTCTTGAGCTTTTGAGCTTGAGCCAATCCTTTGTCCTTAGCATTTTGAGGGTTCCACTTTCACATCCATGCCATGCCAGTCATTGAGCTTTCCTGAAATAATCATCTTGGAATAGCATTAGCTCAATGAGCTATATGTTGTTATGAATTACCAAAACCACCTAGGGATAGTTGCACTTTCAAACCAGGACCTAAAAACTCCTTAATCGTCGTCTGAAAAGTCTGCAACATTAACGTTGCAGCCCGAAACGGGTCAGCACATGGAATATGCTGGCAATGTAACACATAGAGAGTAATGGAATGAAACAGCTATACTATATGCATATTTGGCTGGTGGAAAGCTCTATGGTTACAGTTTTGCGTAAAGCCAATTTTTCCCTACTTCAAAGGAATAAATTTATTTAACTATCATGGTAGTTGTTAAACATTGAGAATGGTTGACAGCATTCTCAATCCCAATTAAGCATCATCATTAAACATAACCCAACAAAATTAATTTAGAGTAACATGTTGAGATTCACATGATAATCCAGGTACTAGATACTCAAGATGTCCATAATCGGGGACACGACTAACCATGATTAGTTTATTACACTCTGCAGAGGTTTGCGCACTTTTCCCCACAAGACTTGATCGCCTCCGTTTGGATTCTCGCACTGCATGGTGTTTGAGAAGACGGATGACCGAGAGATAGTCTTTCAAAAGCGCTAGCACCTTACGATCGGGTAGACCGTACCACCTACATCCCCTACATCTGCTAGTCTACCACTGTAAGAGTTTGCACGACTTAGTCAACTATGCTAGAGCCCATAATAGCTTGTGGCTGCACATGGAAGTTTCTAGTATGAATAGTCTCATGATCCCTTTGAGCCTGGGTGGCGGTCCAAAAGAAAACAGGCAAGTCCTGGAATACCCAGGTGCCTCAATCCACCCAGATGTGTGTTTAAGTTGCCACCTTAGATAAACCATTAATTAACAAAACTCACATCTGTCATGGATATCACTCACCCAATCCACGTCTACTAGCATAGCATGGCATAATAAGCCAACGTAGAAGTAACTCCCAAAGGTTTGATAATAAACAGGTAATAGGTTCTACCTCATCTACTTCCCATCCCACAATTTAATTAGATCCCAACCATGCAATGTGTGAGGATTGATCTAATGTAATAAAACTGGGTAGTAGGAAAGGTATGATCAAAGTGTTGCTTGCCTTGCTGATGATCCGCGAAACCTAGAGATTCGAAGTAACAGGCGGCGCACTCCGGGTATTCTATCACAGACAAACAAACAAGCATACAATAAGTACTCATCTAATGCACGGGTAAAACTCAAATAAGAGATCTAACCAGAAGGTTCAACTTAAGAACTCCGGTTGGCAAAAAGAATCAAATCGAACGAAGCAACGAAAGTCAAACGGCGAAAGAAAACAACTTCGTTCTACTAATCTGGATCTAGGGCAAATTTTACAGTAGCAAAATCTTGTTTAAGTTGGTTAAACGGATAGAGAGTTTCGAGACGAAACTCTAGGCGCTTGAATCGCCTGATTCCGATAAACGAGCGAAAAGTTATACTAAAACGAAAATCGGATCAGGAATCGCGATCAGAAAAATCGCGGATTTAATCCGAGAAAAAGAAAAAAATGACGAACGCTCGCTAAATTAAATAAACCGGAAAACCGATCTATTTAAAAAAACGAAACTAAAAAAAACCAACGGAAAAACCAAACAGTTTTTTCGAAAAAAAAGAAAAAAAAACTGGGCACGAATTTTGAGGCGGCGGCGAACCTTGGCGGCGGGCGGCGGCGAGGCGGCGCAGCAGCGGCGGTGGCGGGGCGCGGGGCTGGGGCGGCGCTAGGGTTCGGCTGGGGCTGGGGCTGGGCCTCTCCCCGGCTTATAAAGGCTAGCCGGGCCGGAGTCCTAGTCGGACACAGCCCGTAGGTCGGTTCGATTTTTTTTAAATAATTACGCGCAGAAGAAAAATAAAAAGAAATACTAAACGGACTCCAAAAATTCCGAAATAAATTTTCACGGGCTTCTAGAATCAAGTCGCACAAGGTGAACATTTATTGGGGATCTAAATGCAATTTGGAAAAACGCACATTTTTCCTAAATTCAAATAAAACACCGAAAAACTCCGAAATAAAATCTTATTTGATTTTATTATTAAATACTCAATATTTTTTTTTGGGAAAGTCATTTTATTCCCTCTCTCATATTTTTGTAATAGAAATAATTGATGATAAAATAAATAAAATCAAATGATCCTTTTCTCAAAATTTGAGAAAACTCAAATATGAAAATAACGAAATCCCGAACTCTCTCCGTGGGTCATTGAGTTGCGTAGAATTTCTAGGATCAACCAAAATGCAAAATAAAATATGATATGCAATGATGATCTAATGTATAACATTCCAAATTGGAAATTTGGGATGCTACAATTGTTCGACTTCCCGAACAGCCAAGCGCAAAGTTTACTAGCACTACTACTATAGTCCATAAAGGTACGTACTATACTAGTACTAGGAACCAGATGGAGGAGCGTCTGCACTCTTATTATAATTTTAAAATGTGATGAAGCAATCTTCAACACATTTGGTTCTCTTCGAGGGTTCTCGCATGTGATAATGGAAGTTGATTGCATGGAACACTCGCCACAATTCTCGCTTAATTCTCGCTCATATCCTGTTACAAATAGTAGCGCTCAGTAATATTTCCTCTTTTTTTGTTATTCAGCATGTAAACAAGTCAGCAAACCTTGCGGGGCATCTTCGTGCGAACCGTTCTTGCTGCACTTTGAATGTGGCGGAGAGCTGGCTTGATGAAACACCTCGCTTCCTACTTCTTTTTTTGCGGGGTACCTCGCTTCCTAGTGACCAGTGTCTTGGCTGATCGTCCTAAGAATGCTAATATATGAATAAAGCTCTCTCATTTACCCGCAAAAAAGATTAAGCCATATTAACCGGAAAGGAGGGAGTATGGACTAGCACTACTTTTTGGTGTGTCCCGTCAACTCGCAGAACAAGGAGAAGCTTGCACGACAAGGTGAAGCTAGCTTACGCCTTTTGACTAATGCAACCTACCCTCGGTGGACATGCATCAGTCCATTCGGTGTTAGATTGTCAGAGGCATACACTGTAGTACCCAACATGCAGAGTACCATCATTGTTCGACTTCACGAAGGGGCGAAGAGCCAAGCGCAGTAGTACACGTACTTGGTTTTGCACCTTCATACTACTCCACCCTCTGTTACAGTTTACAGGGCACGCTTCATTATGATGCATTTCTCTCAATGCATTTCCACCACCAGAGAGACTTTAGACGCGTTTGGTATAATGCTCAATTAATTAGGGTGTGGTAACTGCAATCAAGTCCACAATTTTCTCTCCATGTACTATACTACTACGGAGTGCATGCATGTGTGTACCCAGGGTGGAAGCACTGCATGCATGTGTGTACGCATTATTCCCTCTAGTAATAGACGCCATGTTATAACTACCAATGCTATTATTCAGGCTGATCGCTAGTCGCCTTGGTCCCACAATTTTTTTTTTCTTTTTTCTGAAGCGCGTTGTATAAACAGTGAAGGATGGAGTAGTATGAGCGGAATCAAAGAAGAGCGTATTGATGGTTGCTTATTCAGAGCAACTTATAGTAGGAAAGGTGGGGCTTATGATTTGACTGCTCATTACTCACTATTAATGCGGCGCAACGATCGGGCTGAGTCTCCCATGCGGTTGTGCACTACCCCCTCGGTTCTTAAATATACTCCGGAGTATTTGTCTTTCTAGAGAGTTCAACGAGTGACTACTCAAATATTTGTCTTTTTAGAGATTTCAAATGGACTGGCACATTCAGATGTATATAGACATATTTTAGAGTGTAGATTCACTTATTTTGCTCCGTATGTAGTCACTTGTTGAAATCTCTGTTAAGACGAATAGAATATTTAGGAATGGAGGGAGTACACATACGAAGCAAAATGAGTGAATCTACACTCTAAAATATGCCCGTTTGAGATTTGTAAAAAGACAAATATTTAGGAACGAAGGAGTATAATTTTGTGCATGGCACATGGACCCGGATGATGAAGAGGCTTCTGGCAATGCTATCTAGCTTCAATCATTTGTTTACATAATTGACGTACTATACAAATAATTTTTCAGCGACATGAAATTGTACAATGGTGTGAGCTTTCAGCTTTTGTTTCACGTGTCTTGCCATCGATGCTCTTTCATAAACAATAAAAAACTAACTTCCTTGCTAATGCATGTCAATTATTAGCAGATCAGAGCTAATAATTACATCACAACTGAAGACAAAGTTGTGAGAAGGTGTTAAATTAAAATTGATCCATGCTTTCATTGGCAGCAACGTCCCCCTAGGTCTGTCTAAATCAACAAGGCATGTTGGGGAAAAAAGTAGCTGTCTGGAGCATGCAACATTCCGATCATTTTGTGCAGTTCCACTAAAATAGAGATGAGCATCCATGTTCAAAAGATATCAAGTGTGATTATGATAATAGAGGACTGATGATGAAACAATAAACACAAAAATAGAAGCCGGTCACCTGTGCAGTCTCTCTTAAGACTAACTAGTTGGAGAATATTAGGCTCGGAGTTGGATGAGGAGGATAGAGCAAAACCAATCTCCCTTTGTGTAGTCGCACTGAAATGTAGAGACATTGCCCGTGTGACATTTTAGTACAACTGCGCAAAACACTCTTAAGAAAAAAAGTGATTTGTGCAGTTCACCAAAAGGTCGCAATAGCAACGATGTGAAATGGATAGCCTTGTTTGCAAAAAAGAGGTAGAAAGGAAACAATTACTGGCCAATAACAGTTGATGACACATGAAACGGCAAAAAAGAAGCATATTCCTTGTCCTAAGGGAAGATAACAACATAGTTGTGTTTGTCTAAAACGGTGTGAGGACGAGAATGCAATATGGAAAGTACGCCGGACGAGCTACATTTTGGGCAAAGAACTATGGATGATCCACATGCAGCGACATGGGAAAACGAGCAGTGGAGCAAGGCCGGAGGGGATACCTGGAGGTTGTCGGGATGTAACTAGGTGAGCGCCGGCGGGCGGAATCTGCGAGCAGGTGGCGTAGGCCCTGCCGCGCCAGAGCTTGGTCAGAGAGAATGGCGTGTAGCACAGATTGGGACGTGCTGCCTCGGCACCATCGAACGGAGAAACGATGCACTTCCTCCCTTTCCCCCGACGGACGGGATGCGGCCAGATCAGTGACCAATGGTGAGAGAGAGAGAGGCCACCGCACTCCCTTTTCCCCGGCGGACAGGATGCGGCTGGATCAGTGACCAACGGTGAGAGAGAGAGAGAGGCCACCGCACTCCCTTTCCCTCGGCGGACGGGATGCGGCCGGATCAGTGACCAACGGTGAGAGAGAGAGGCCACCGCACTCCCTTTCCCCCGACGGACGGGATGCGGCCGGATCAGTGACCAACGGTGAGTGAGAGAGAGGCCACCGGAGCCTTGTGTGAGATACTCCGAAGAGCGGACTACCTTTTCCTCCATAAAAATCATTTTATATTCTGTGTACGTGCCATTAAGCGCTATATCTTTATTGAAAAATAACGCGACAACGCGTCAAGTCGAACTTTGTTTCGTGCACGCGTGGTACACGACCTCCCTAGGTAAACAACCGCTACAGGCATTCAAATTAGCACGTGGGCTGCCATTTTGTAAGGAAATGAGCTCCACCGTGTACCCGCGCGGGTGTGGCTGGGCACGAAGCGTGAGTACGTGCACGGTGCACCTATTCTCTTCTTGTATACGTACACCACCTGTGTGGGGTTGTGTGAGAGACATACAAACCTAGAGAGATATAGTGTGTGGGTTCTTGAGAGTTTTTTTTTGTGGGGGGGGGGTCAATGAAAAAATTTAACATATGCAATGTGTGTGAAATAGAGTCCTGGATATAACATATATATAGAGGGGGCGATCCACGAGGAGAGTGGAGGTATCACCGGCTTGAGGTGTCCATAGAATCGAAGAGAGGGATAATGTGTGTGTGTGTGAGCGCGCGATCGATAAAGAGTGCCATCAAATTTGTGTGTGCCCACATCAAAGATATAGAGTGGTTGGCCAACTGGAACGTGAGACGGGACATGTCAAGTTTGTCTCTGTGGCATGGATACATACCTACAGCGCTCGACTATCGGTGTGTGGTGGGGGAAGAGGGAGGCCTAATTAACTATAGAGGTACAATGGCTGGTATGTGTGTGAAGGAGGAGAGAGGACTACCTCAGGTATTAAGGAGACCGATCTACCTCATGTATTAAGGGAGATCAATCGGCATCCGTGCTTATGTGCAGGAGATGAATAAGGTTGGGAGAGAGACAAAGCTAGAGTGTTGGAGGGGGTGGTAGTGGAGTTGCTTCTAACAAATGGTGGGATAGGCTTGCTAGACAAATGGAGGGCACACCCGCAATATCAATAAGAGAGGAGATGGCTGCTTGTTGTCTGTGCACGTGCATGTGAGAGACGGGTCAGGAGGCATGCACGAAGATGAGGGGGGACGATGTGGCTGTGGTAAGCAGACGTAACTACATAGAAAGATCAATCGCCCTCTGTAAGAGAAAGGAGAGACATAACTTGTGAGGTACGTCGATCGATGGGGGGGTAGTTAAAGTCGATCTAGGTATATGTTGGGAGATCGATCGGTATACATGCATGTGTGTGTTAGAAGCAAATGAGGCACGAGGAGAAGGATAGAGAGAGAGGGATGCATGTAGGAGGTGGTACGAGAGGCATACTATATCGAGGGGGAGGAGTGTGCGAGTACGAGAACGATGAAAAGTGTGGTGGGAGTGAGGCATGGACGGTGACAAGAGAAGAGGGGAAGCTTGTGTTTGTGCTAGGCACACCTTGCTAGAGAGGCATATCGATCGATGTGTGTTGTAAAGAAGGAGCTGGGGGGCCTACACACACCGTGGGTGAACGACCTAAAGTGAAAAGACGAATTTGCGCGATGGAGCTAGAGAATGCTGAGGGAGGGTGAGAGGGATGTGGGCGTGTGCATGCATAAGAGAAAGTTAGCGCTAGCTACAAAGATAAGAGGGTTGTGTGGGTGTAAAAGACGAATAGAGATCATATATAGTTCATTATAAAAAGCGAATTCGGATATTTGAAGAATTTATCATAGTGTTTCAAACCGACGGATGTGTGAATATATATAACGGTGATACACATGGTGTGGTTATGAACATGTTATACTACATTTAATATATTTTATCTCTACTCTTATAAAAAACGGAGTTGTTGATGATGGTGTGCGTGCCATCCTGCATTATAGGCTGTCTGATTTATATCTGGCGGATACCAAGGAAACTGTGATGGTTGAAGTTGGCAACAATCGTGATTGTAGATTCTTATTGAAATAGATAAACAAATTCAAATTTAGTTCGAATTTTAGAGGTAGTATAGACATTTGGAATGCACTAAAATGTCGGTATGAGTAGGTTACATGCATTATAGAGCAAGCGAAAAAATTTAATCGGACATAACATGGATTCATACTCCCTCCTTCCATCTATATAGGGCGTAATGAGATTTTTAAGACCGCCTTTGACTATTGACAAGATTAATAGTACATGACATGCACAATGTGAAAATTATATCATTGAAAGAACCTTTCACAGACGAATTTAACGGTGTGCTTTGTGTAAGTTGCATGTCATATATCATTCCTCTAATATTTGGTCAAAGTTAGCATCGAAAAACGCATTAGGCCCTATATAGATGGAAGGAGGGAGTAGCTTTGAATAGCATTTGTATAGTAAAATGGGGCAAGACTCTCTCTTTGTGTGGTGTAAATAGTTTTATTTTTTTCGTTTTCTTTTTGGTTGAGGGAAGTGCAAATTGATTTGGTACGTACAAGTACAATATTACTACACGTTAGGCTTGTCCCTAAAATTCAACCCGCGTCTTGTTATATCCCAAAAATTCAGATATCGTGCTCTCAAAACTGGCGCCTTCACAACCCGCGCCTTGCTATCCCGAAATTACAATGCGCGCGAAAACTCCCTCCAGCAGCCAAATCCCGACACGCGAAATCCCCCTTTAACCCTAAGCCGAAAGGGCCGCTAGTTCAAATCGGTGGGGTGTACTTTTGTAACACACCCTACATTTTGGACAAGTGCGTTCCTAAGTCATGCTTCACCCCCTCCCATCGCCCCCTTTTCGCCATTCGAAATCCCAGGCCGCCATAACCTCTCCGCTCCAGCTGTGAAACCCCACCCTCCTTCGTCCGGCATGTCACCGCTCCCCAGCCGGAGCCTCTTCCCCGACGATGTCATCCAGTGCAACAGCTCGACGTCCCTCATCCACCTCCCTGGATGAGGATCCGTCGTCCATCTCGCCGTCCCGCCGGTTCAGCCGCCCCGTCCCCCACCTCCAAGGAGCTGCTCCGACGATCGCCTCCTCTATCACGGCTGCTCCATCCCCACAACGCCGCCTTAACCTGCTCCACCGGAACCGCATCATCCTCACCGACTCCTCGAATGAAGCCGAGGCCTACTCGGCGCCACCAAAGAGGTTGTACACTCATCACATTGAACCTTCTCCTTAACTCAACCTCCCGGCACCGACGGTGCTCCATCCCGCACCCCCATGGAGCGGCTACCTTGAAGCCGGCGCCGCGGGCGACATCTCCACGGCGGCTCTCCCCTAGTGCGAGGGCCCTTTGGCGACGGCGTCCATACCAGCCGGATCTGCTGCTGCTGCTCCGGCTCCCGCTCGTTCGGCCAGCTGCTACTGCTGCTCTCCCCCTCGCTCGTGCTGCTGCTCTACTCTGATTAAGCCACACTTCAGTCGACTGAATCGACTTTTGGGTCAGTCGATTTTAAGGGGTTGGGGGGCTCGCCGGAGTTAAGGAAGAACCACCCGCAGTGGGGACGGGGGCTCGCCGGAGAGGTACCCCACTATCTATCTTAGGGTTTAAGGTGGGGGCGGGGGGCCTAGAGGGCTGGCCGGGGCGGCGGTGGTGACTTGTTTCGGGGCGGCGAGGCGGCGCTGGGGCCGGCGGTTCGGCCAGTGGTAGCAGGCGGCTCAGGGGGTGCAGGTTGAAGATGAACTGCAGGCCCTTTGTCAGTGTCAAAACCGGTGGATCTTGGGAAGGGGGTCCTGAACTGTGCGTCTAAGGCGGATGGTAACAGGAGGCAGGGAACACAATGTTTTACCCAGGTTCGGGCCCTCTTGATGGAGGTAAAACCCTACGCCCTACTTGATTAATATTGATGATATGGGTAGTACAAGAGTAGATCTACCACGAGATCGGAGAGGCTAAACCCTAGAAGCTAGCCTAGTTGTTGTGTCCTATGGACTAAAACCCTCCTGTTTATATAGACACCGGAGAGGGTTAGGGTTACACAAGGTCGGTTACAAAGGAGGAGATATCCATATCCGTAATGCCTAACTTGCCTTCCACGCCAAGTAGAGTCCCATCTGGACACGAGACGAAGTCTTCAATCTTGTATCTTCATAGTCCAACAGTCCGGCCAATGGAGATAGTCTGGCTGTCCGGGGACCCCCTAATCCCGGACTCCCACAGTAGCCCCTGAACCAGGCTTTCAATGACGATGAGTCTGGCGCGTAGTATTGTCTTCGGCATTGCAAGGCAGGTTCCTCCTCCGAATATACCACGGAAGAATTTGAATATAAGGATAGTGTCCGACCCTGCAAAATAAGTTCCACATACCACCGTAGAGAGAATAATATTTCCACGAATCCAATTTGCTGACTTGTTTTGGCAACACGACATTATTTCATGGCCCGGTTATTATTCGAACTGTTTCCTTTAACTAGCCCCACACATAACGCGAGGCAGTTTTTTGACACGTCTTGTCAAAGCAAAGATCGTGTCCCCTTATCACGGGATTCTCATAAATACGGGCGTGGGTAACCCAACCGCGCCATCGATTATGACGCTTGGGGGATAAGCAAGTTCTACCAGGCTAATGGGGACGCTTAGTTTCATCTGCACATATAAAGGGATAAGGACTCACCTTTTCATCCACGCCTTCTTCCTCCTTTGCTCATCCATTTTCGCACACTCGAGCTCTAGCACCCAAGTCCGCACTTCCCACCTCAACCTTCTCCAACCATGTCCGGAGCGGGAGGCAGGTGGATGGTCTCCTCCGTCACGGAGGGAAACATCAAGAAGCTGAGGAGAGCCGGACACCTGCCCGACGACATTGCGCACCGGCCCCCAGATGAGGGGCAGCTCATCCCCACCCCCGGGCCCCATGAGAGGGTAGTGTTCCTTACCCATTTCCTCCGCGGACTGGGATTCCTTCTCCACCCATTCATCCGGGGGCTCTTGTTCTACTACGACCTGGATTTCCATGATCTATCCCCGAACTTCATCCTCAACATCTCGGGGTTTATCGTCGAGTGCGAGGCCTTCCTCCGCATCAAGCCCCACTCGGCTTATGGCTGAAGACCTTCAATGTCAAGCCGAAGGTAGTGGGCGGCTGCCAGGCGGAGTGCGGAGGCGCCATTGTGGGCAAGATGCCCAATGTTACATGGCTCAAGGGATCCTTTGTGGAAACCATAAAAGGGTGGCAATCGGGGTGGTTCTACATCCCCGAGCCGTGTGACCCTGCATGGGCAGCGGCCCCTGAGTTTCGATCTGGCATCCCCACGCGGCTCACCTCCTCGAAAGAGAAGGGCCTGTCCTGGGGTAGTTTGGGAGAGCTGAACGGACTCCAAACATGAATTCAAAACATGGTGAACAAGAAGCTCAAACTCGTCAACGTAGTATAGGTCATGCTCATCCGTCGGATCCTCCCGTGTCAACAACGGGCCTTCAACTTGTGGGAGTTCGACCCGGCGCAGCACCAAACTCTAAACATGCTCTTTGATACAACACACAATGATGCCTGGAAGGTGCTATTCAAGGGCGCTGAGGTTCCTCCTCCTACTACAGAGGATCGCACATTCTGCGCGAAGCGCCAAGCCAGCGCGGTAAGCTATTTTACCTCTTACAAGATACTTGTTTTACATAGTTTGACTCTATGCGGGATCTAAGCTCCCGTTCCTTTGACAGGACTGGCAGGAAATGGCCGGACAGATCGACTTTCCGGCTCCTTTGCCCGAAGGCCCCAAAACTCTCTCCTGACGGAGATGCTGACTCCGGCTCCTTAAAAGGTGCCAGAGAAGACCAAGAAGGCCAAGGGAACCCCAAAGAGTTCCCGGCGCCAGGTGTTATCGGATTCATCATCCGATGACTCTACGACACACTCCTCCCCCGAAGACGAGGAGGAAGAAGAAGATGCTCCCCTTTCAGGCGGGGGAGACAAGAAAAGGAAGGTCGTCCCAACTGGGGGGCCGAAGGGTCCAAGAAGGGAAGGACTCTCCTTCTGGACAGTTCCACCGCCGCCGATGAAGGCGAAGACGAGTTGTTGCCCAGGGCCAAGCCCCTGGGGAGATCGTAAGTATTCGGATACCAGAGTAACTCATAGTATTCCTTTGTCGCACCGCTTTCCCTAATGCCGAACATGATTACGCAGGCTGCCACGAGCCAGTATCGATGTATCATCGGACGGCTCCCTGGGCTCGTCGGACATGCATAGCGATCCCGTCCCGACCGCCACCTCCCCTCATCCTGCGGACGACGCCGAGGTGCTGCCTCACGAGGCACCGGGTCGAGGGGAGACAGTCCCGGAGGCGCCTCAAGGAGGCCTCCCGGACTCTGGGAGCCGAGGGGACAAGGCCCCTGAGAGCTCCGAGTTTGACCCTCAGCCGAACACTGCGCCGGAACCTCCAGTGGTTCCGGGCTCGGGCAGGCGGCCTCCTTCTAAGAGGGGCGAGACGCCTGTACCGGTGACCTCTGTCCATCCAGAGGTGCCGGACAATCTGCCGGGAGCGCTTCGCAGCGCTTCCATCGACAAGGAGCACCACACTATCATGAGTGCGATGATCCAGAAGGTTCAGTCCGCCAAGAGCGGATTGACTGAAGCCTGCGCCAGCCTTCTAACGGGCTTTGAGGTAAGTGTTAAAATATAGGAAAAATATTACCGCATAGACAGTAGCCCCTGATGCTCTATTCAGTGTTCAGAAAGAAAAGCCGAACAGAGGATGAAACAATATTGCAGGAGTCTAATTTAAGTATGTCAATATGTGTATGCAGGCTTCGCTGCTGGCCTTAGCCGCACTGACTGCGGAGGTTGCCTCACTGAAGCAGGACCTCGAGGGGTCCAAGAAAGAGCTCGGCCTTGCCAAGAGGCAGCTCGAGGAGAACAAGGGTAAGTAATACCCTGTCTATAGATACGTATATATAAAAGAAGACGCGATTGCAAAATGACAGGATCATCATATATTTGCTAGGGGCCACGACCGAGGTGGCAACCCAGAAGAAAGCGCTAAATAAGGCCGAAGATAAAGCGGCCAAGGAGCGCACTGAGCGGGAAAAGCAAGAGGCTCGTGTGGGCGAGGTGCAGCAAGAGCTCCAGGCTCTCATGACGAAGCACGAGGTGTTGGAGCTTGACTCGAAGACGCGGGAGTCTGAGCTTGCCGTGGCCCTCGAGGGCGCAAAGAGTGCCAAGGCCGAGGCCCAAAAGGCCCTCTAGGAGATCGGCGCAATTAAGAAGATAGCGGTGGGTAAGGCATTCTATATACAGAGCAAGCATGTAAAGTAAATTACCGATTACTTACCCGAATTCGGAGCTCTCCAGGAGTATCCGCAGATTTGCCCCGCAGCGTGTCGGATGCCGCACAGTTTTACCAGGCCGAAGAGGGAAGCTCAACGGAGAAGCTATTCTGGTCTCAGTATACTGAGACCGAACACCCGATGCCTCTGAGCGACCAGCTAAAGCAGCTGGTCGAGCTGCACAAGGCGGCCGAACAGGCCATGAAGGGCCTTATAGTCCGGCTGTGGCCTGGCGACACCCTTCCGAACAACTACTTCGGCCAGGTGAGGCGTCTTGTGGATGCCTGCCCAAGGCTGGAGGTCGTCAAGCGGTCCATCTGCATCGAAGGTGCATGCCAGGCTTTCGCCCATGTGAAGGTGTAGTGGGCCAATCTAGACGCTGTGACACTGAAAAGGAAGGGCCGCCGCAGGGCAAGGAGCATCACACCCCTGAGATTTATTATGAGGGTGTCCTGAAGGGTGCCCGTCTTGTATCAGACGAATGTTCAAAGGATGTAATATTTGAGTAAACTTGCTCGTGTGATCCTGTATGGTGAAAACTTGTTTCATATGCGTTATGCAACGCTTGTGTGAATTTAAAATATTACCTTCTGTTTGGCTGTTTATCCAATCTGAGAGATGGCTAGTCCTCGGTGTCAGTGTCAAAACCGGTGGATCTCGGGTAGGGGGTCCCGAACTGTGCGTCTAGGCGGATGGTAACAGGAGGCAGGGGACACAATGTTTTACCCAGGTTCGGGCTCTCTTGATGGAGGTAATACCCTACGTCCTGCTTGATTAATATGGATGATATGGGTAGTACAATAGTAGATCTACCATGAGATCAAGGAGGCTAAACCCTAGAAGCTAGCCTATGGTATGATTGTTTTTCGTCCTACGGACTAAAACCCTCCGGTTTATATAAACACCAGAGAGGGCTAGGGTTACACAGAGTCGGTTACAATGGTAGGAGATCTACATATCCGTATCGCCAAGCTTGCCTTCCACGCCAAGAAAAGTCCCTTCCGAACACGGGACGAAGTCTTCAATCTTGTATCTTCACAGTCCAGGAGTCCGGCCGAAGGTATAGTCCGGCTATCCGGACACCCCCTAATCCAGGACTCCCTCAGTAGCCCCTGAACCAGGCTTCAATGACGACGAGTCCGGCGCGCAGATTGTCTTCGGCATTGCAAGGCGGGTTCCTCCTCCAAGTACTTCATAGAAGATTTTGAACACAAAGGTAGTGTCCGGCTCTGCAAAATAAGTTTCCACATATTGCCATAGAGAGAATAATATTTACACAAATCTAATCTGCTGACGTATTCCATAGCGTGACATCACACCACGGCCATGTCTTTATTCGAATCATTTTACTGTCCCACCTCGGCGCGCTTAGCAAGGCGGTTTCCTTGGCACGTCTTGTCAAAGCATAGTTCATGTCCCCTTATTCTGGGATTCTCATCAATATGGGCGTGGGTAACCCAACCATACTCGCTGGTATGTTTTCTCGATCAAAGGCGAGTCCCAAACGGTCACGGGGAGGGCCCTTGGTATTTAACCTCTTATAAAGAGACCAAGGCCTTACTCCTTTCTTTCAATCTCAAATGAGTTCGCCCTTCACCTCAAGTTCCAACAACCAAGGCTCCAGATTTCAGACCTTTGGACCTTCGACAATGTCCGGTTCCGACCTTCAAGGCTGATGGATGCCCTCCTCCGTCACGAAGGAGGACGTGCTGAAGTTGAGAGAGGCCAGGTTCTTGACCGGCGAAATCTCGCATAGGCTGCCTACTCAAGGGTAGGTCATTCCCACTCCCAAGCCTGGTGAGAGTGTGGTGTTCGTGTCTCACTTCCTTCGGGGGCTAGGATTCCCGACGGATCCCTTCGTGAGGGGGCTCATGTCTTATTATGGTTTGGAATTTCATGACTTAGCTCCGGACTCCATCCTCCATATTTCCTCATTCATCGTCGTGTGTGAAGCCTTCCTCCGTATTACTCCTCACTTAGGACTATGGCTCAAGACCTTCAAAGTAGAGCCGAAGATGATCGAGGGATGGCACGCGGAGTGCGGAGGTGCTTTTATGAGCAAGAATGTTGGTGCTCCAGGGCCTGAGGGCTCTTTTCCAGGGGAGTCCAGCTTATGGCAATGAGAGTGGTTTTATATCACAGCTCCCAGGAGCACCAAGTGGGTGGCGCTACCTGCTTTCTGCTCGGGTCCCCCGCCACGACTGGCGTCAAGGGTCAATAAGGGGCTGGACTAGGGGCCGGCAAAGGACGTGCCCCTATTGTAGGGCCGCATCCGAGATCTCCTAGAAAGAGACATCAGTCTGGCCAGGGTGACGCAGGTTATGTTAATTCGCCGAGTTTTGCCCTGCAAACGTCGCCCCCTCCGCCCGTGGGAGTTCAACCCGGAGGGACCACGAGTTCTCCAACATTTTCTTGGCATCACGCTCGAGGAGATGTAAAAATTGTTCTTCGGACCACAAGTAGTGTGTCCGGGTTCTACGGAGGACGCAGGTCTGACCTGCAATCGTCTGAATACTCAAGTAAGTAGCCTTATACCCGGACTCGCTGTCCGTATATTTATCATAAAATTGCCCCTAAAAGAGTTGTCCTTTAAACAGGAGTGGATAGCGAAAGCAAAGCTAATCAGGTGTCCGGCCCCCCTCCCCGAGACCACATCGGGTACCGTGCTAGTCAGGATGTTGGAGGCTGTGCCTTCAAAGGAAAGCGAGGGAGGGGACAAGGAAGCTATAGCTTCCTTGAAGGAGGTTGTCCGGAAGAGAGAAATCGAAAATTCCTCTCCTCGGGGGAAGAAGAGGACCGCCTCTGAAGACCTGGAGACCATGGCCTCAAAGCGGGGGAAGAAATCTTCACCAGAGGGTCCTGTGCTGGGGGATACTTCGGCCGAATTATGCCCTCAAGGGGATCAGCCCTCCACCAAGCCGTAAGTAGAGAGGAGTTTTCTTTTTAAGGAACGAGAGAAATCCTTGCTTTATATCTGAGAAAAGTAATCGAAAATTTACCTTGTAGCTCGGACCTTAGCCCTTCTCAGCAGAGCTCATCTTCGGGGGATCTTCTTCCGAAGATGATGGAGAGCGGAATGCCTCCCCCTGCCGTACCGCCTCGCGAGGCGGGCGACCCTGAGGTATCTTGACGGAGGGTTTCTCCGAATCCGGCAGGGCCGGAAGGATGTCATATGGCCCCCAAAGCCCTCCATGTCCGGCCTTCGAAAAGGGCCATCCAACGAGTCCGGCGCCGTCTGGTGCGCGGACGGAGGAGCTGAAGGATCTGCTAGGGTGAGCATCTATCTCAGAGGAGCACCGTGCATTGATGGGTACGGTGATTGAGAGGATTTCATCCATGAAGAGCGGATTGCATGAGGCCGTCAGGAGTTTACTGACAGGTTTTGAGGTACGCAAAATAATGTACCCTTTTTGGACAGTTGCGCATAAATAAGATGCGCCCTGTGTAGATAGTAGCCCCTGAGACTCTGTGCGTTGTCAAAAGTGACGGCGCACAGAGGATCATAATCCCAGGTCTAATATGTCGCCTTCATACGTAGGTGGCGAAGTGTCCGGTGGCAAGCCGGACTGATGAATTTGCCGAGCTAAAGTGGCAACTTGATGTGGCAGATGCCGACATTGCGCTTGTCAACAAGCGGCTTGAAGATGCGCAAGGTATGTAATTCCTCCGGTGGCACCTGGTAAGAGGAGCTTTATGCCAGTATCTTACAATGTGTGCGCTTGATGCAGATGGTGCTGCCGCCATGGAGAATCTTCGGGCGGAACTTGCCCGAGCCAAGGGGCAAGCCAGGAAGAGTGATGCGGCTGTCGGAAAGGCAATTGAAGAGCTGAAAGCCGAACAGGCTGCTCACTGCCGAAGCAAGAAGGAAATGGTCGAGATGGCCGTGAAACTGAAGAACACTGCTAACCATTGCAAGCTTCTTGAAAAAGAAGATCGGGCGGAACAGACGGACCTGGAGAAGGCCGTTGCCGATGCCAAGGATGCTCGCTCTGCGATGAGGGCTATGAAGGAGGAGTTGCGTCAGGCCGGAGAGATCGTGGCTGGAAAGCCCTTTATGCTGCGGAGGAAGTTCTTTGATCCTAAACATGCTCCGTTAGACAGGATGTGGAGTACGGCGGACACCTATCTGAATTTGCCAGCGAGTGCCGCAGATGCGGCCGAAAACTTTCGAGATCAAGAAGATCACGAAGTGGAAAAGCTCTTTTGGTCGCAGTTCCACAATCCGGAGCATCCACTGTCATTAGCCGATCGTTTGGCCGAATGGGCCGAGCTAAATAGGTTGTCCGGACTCGCCATGAAGTATGTCATGAGTCACCTATGGCCAGAGAGGCCAGAGCCGAAAAGTTATTTCAACTTGGTGCAGCAGCTCCTTGGTGCGGCGCCACATATCAATGCGATGAAGAGGTCAACGTGCATAGAGGGTGCACGGATGCCTCTTTCCCATGTCAAGACATACTGGGCGAAAATGGAGGCCACCGCTGTTGCATCCCCAGACTCGGATGGAAGCCGAGTACCTGCCGAGCACTATTTTCAAGAAGTTCTGCAAGGCGCTTGTTTAATAGAGACGCAGTGCTTGAAGGACACTATATTCAAATAGCATTATTGTAAAACAATATTTTGATAAATTGTAGAAGCTCTTTATACTTGTGCCTGCAAGTATTATAATACCTCCTGTGAGGCCGTTTAACATATATGTATATATAATCTGAAAGATGGCAGTCATCGGCTTCAGCCCCCACGCACATAATGCGGGGGTGTTCGCAGAAGGCGCATTTTCACACTTGATCCAACGTCTTGGTCCTACAAAGGAGGTGATAGAGCAGCGAACAAGGCAATCGGACTATGATGCTTTATCACTTTCACTTAGCCATAGGAGTTTGACAGTGAGGCTACTTATATAGCCCCTGGTGGCGCCTGCGCTCGCCCGAACTCGGGGCGCGTATGTGCCTGGCCGAGAAGCGGCCCTTCATTAATGCGGAGGAATCCTAAAGATTCCGGTAAGTCATCGAGTGGTTGACCAGTCTCACGCTATATCATGACAGTCAGTTTTCGGCTTTCTCTACTGAGGTGCTCGCCTGACCGAACCGGGGCACAATCGCAGTAGTTCTCCTGGTGCCGCCTTAGCCGATAGAGCGGAACGTAAGGTAGCAAAACACAGGAGCCGGGAAAACCCAACATTTGACCAAAGACATGATTCGGAGCTGATGCACATAAGGCCAAACTCGCAACGCCGAACACTCCCTAAGGTATTCGATCTTTATGAGGGCGGGCGGGGTAACGCCCTTAGTAATAAGCCCCTAGTGTCCAGGTATGCACAAAAACTCTGACGTGGCCACATGGCAAAACGCCAGCCTCCTACTTGGTTATACCAAGAAACTAGGGGATGTGTATCAACAAGAGACAGTAAAAAAGGTTTACACAGGGTCTTAATCTGAAAAGAATTCTTGGAACGGGTCCCTGCTGCACGTCTGCGCCTGTGTCTCCGTTGTGCCGTATCCTGGACGGGCGTAGCATGGTGTTCATCTGTAAAAGAGAGGAACTTAGTTAAAGAAATATCGTGCCGAACATGAGTTATACTAAATAAACGACGTATAAATCGAAATGGGTAAAATTGAGCTTTATTGTCTCTTGTTTTATATGCGCGGAGCCCCTAGTACAGGGGCATACGGCTATTAAGCCTTTATCAATTGTATGTTTATGCCGGACTCGTCTAGCCGTGTCCGTGGTCTTGACGACCTGTTTAGGTGCTTTGGCTGGTGAAGCCGCTTTATTGTGGGGCTGTCAAGGCAGCCGAACTTTCTTCCGCGCGGGGGGAACACTCAATGTTTTCCCTTTAATGAGATCATGCCTCATGGACCGGGCATCTTAAGCGTGAGAGATGCATAATGCGGTATTGCGTTAAAGCGGGCGAAAGCTTCGCGTCCCAGCAGTGCTTGATAGCTACTTGAGAATGGGGCGATGTGGAAAGTTAGCTGTTCGCGACGGAAGTTATCGGGGGAGCCAAACATAACTTCTAGCCGGAGAGAACCAATGCAACGGGCATCCGGGCCTGGCATTACCCCTTGAAAGGATGTTTTGCTATGGCGAATTTTTGTTGGGTCTACCCCCACGTTGCGGATTGTGTCCTGGTATAACAGGTTTAGACCACTGCCGCCGTCCATCAGGACATTTGTAAAGTGGAGTCCACCGATTATTGGATCTAATACCAAGGCAGTCCAGCCTGCGTTCCGGATACTTCTAGAGTAATCCTAATGGTCGAAGGTGATCGGTTTTAACAACCATTGGCGAGACTCTTTTGGGATAGACCGTATGGCGCGTATCTCTGTTGGCGCCATTCCGTTCGTCACGTGAAGTAAGTTTACTGTTTTGACTTCTTGTGGGAAATCCTTTTGTTTCCAAGTGCTCTGCTTGTGGGGTTCGTCGTTGTCCTCACTTGGTGTGTCGAGCCCCTTGTCTTCGCCGTTCAGTGTGCCGGATTGCTTGAAAACCCAACAATCTCTGTGGGTATGGTTCGCAGGCTTCCCGGGAGTACTCTGTATTTGACATATCTTGTCCAAGATTTTGTTTAAGTTGGATAGCTCATCCTTGTTATCCTTGAGGGGCGGCTTTCTCTATTTTGCCGCGAGCTTTTGAATCCGGCGTTGACCGCCGTTCTCTTTGGGCTGTTTCTCTTATTCCGGCGCTGGTCCTTGTTGCGTTGGGTTTTCCGTTTCCATCCCTAACTTCGGATGTACTTGGGTCGCTGGTGCTACATCTTGCCAACCAGCTGTCCTCTCCTGCGCAAAAGCGGGTCATAAGGCTTGTTAATGCGGCCATTGTTCTTGGCTTTTCTTGGCCGAGGTGTCTGGCGAGCCATTCGTCTCGAACGTTATGCTTAAAATCTGCTAGGGCTTCGGCGTCCGGATAGTCGACTATCTGATTCTTTTTAGTAAGAAATCTGTTCCAGAATTTCTGGGCTGACTCTCCGGGCTGTTGAGTTATGTGACTGAGATCGTCCGCATCCGGAGGGCGGACATAGGTCCCTTGAAAATTTTCCTGGAAAGCATCCTCAAGCTCTTCCCAACTTCCAATGGTGTTTTCGGGAAGGCTTTTGAGTCAATGCCGGGCTGGCCCTTTAAGCTTGAGGGGTAAGTATTTTATGGCGTGGAGGTCATCTCCTCTGGCCATATGCATGTGGAGGATATAATCCTCGATCCAGACCCCAGGGTCTGTTGTTCCGTCGTACGCCTCTATGTTTACGGGCTTGAATCCCACTGGAAATTCATGGTCCACCACCTCATCGGTGAAACATAGGGGGTGTGCGGCACCCCTGTATTTGGGTGTGCCATGATGTTCGGATATTTGTTGTGTTGCATTGCTTACTAGAGCTTGCTTTCTTGGCCCGTAGATAGATCTGGCTCGGCCATCTTTTTGATGTGGATCCTTTGGTGGATCGCGTGCCGGCTTGTGTGCGTCGCCGCTTGCCGCTCCATGCTGGCCATGCGGTCGTCTATCCGACCGGGTGGCTTTCCTATTTTTTGACTGTGGGGGCTCTAAGGCCTCCTCGTCAAATTTAGGCAGTAGCTTTCGCTTTGGATAGCTTTTTGTGCGGCGACTGCCGCCATATTTGTCTGCGGTGTTGCGTACTTTGCTCCATCTGATTCTGAGTGCATCTTCCGCAGTTTTGAGCTTCTGCTTCTGCTTTTTCAGGCTACGCGCAGTAGCGAGGTGCCTTTCGTGGAGGTTCTTCTGCTCCATGAGCCTATCTGGCGTAAGGTCATCCGGACTATTGTTTTTGCCAGGGACGGGGTGCTCGGTTTGTTTATCCATGTTGCCCTATTCGGACGGTTGCCGAAGGCATGTTCGTCGTCCGTCGGCTCGTCCTGCTCTATGGCTAGGTCTGTATGGCTGCTGTCTCTGTCGAGGCGGGGCTTGGAGCGGCGCTTACATCACCGCTTTGATTGCTTTTTGAGTGAACGATCCCTTGTTGCATCCCTGTGTTCCTCGTCGTCGCTTCCTTTGGGTGTGTCCACCATGTATACATCATGAGATGAGGTGGCTGTCCAGTGCCTTATAGGCGTTGGTTCATGTTCATCTCCTAAATCGTCGTCCATACCGTCGATGTCTTCGGAGTTGAAGTCGAGCACGTCGTTTAAATTATCGACAGTGGCTACGAAGTGGGTGGTGGGTGGGCTTTGAATTTCTTCATCATTCGCATCCCAACCTTGTTTACCATAGTCCGGCCAGGGCCCTCCTGATAAAGAGAGACACTACAGGAATCAGCTATTTTGCCGTCCGCCATGGCGGACGGCAAAGGCATGAACGGCGGACGGCAAAGGCCTTTGCCGTCAGCCACGGACGGCAAAAGGCTCCGGCAAAGTAGGCTACAGTAAACAGCTACATTGCCGTCTGCTTCCTGGCGGCTGACGGCAAAGGCCCTTTGCCATCTGCGGCGGACGGCAAAGAGAGCGGACGGCAATAATTGCACTGTCAGTCCGCTAAGTGGCTAACGGCAGGCCTTTGCCGTCCGCCGCTGACGGCAAAATTTCTAGTGTCTTTGCCGTCCGCCGTGTGATGTCATCTACACGTCACTACATGGCAGGTTCTTTGCCTTCTGCCATGGATGGCAAAGTGCAGGTTCTTTGCCGTCTGCCACTGATGGCAAAGTCTTTGCCGTCTGCCACTTTAGGCAAACTGACCAAATGGGTCAGCTCCCAGGAAGCACAGCTGGATGCCACGTGTCTTCTTTGCCGTCCGCGGCAGACGGCAAAGAGCCCGTTGTCGTCGGTGGCAGACGGCAAAGAGCCTGCATATTGGCTCTTTTATCTGTTTTTTATTAAATCCAACAATTTTGATCACAAATATATGTGACATATATAGATATATTTCAAAAGGCCATTACAGAGCAAACATATAAGATATCCAACACATAACTTCATCATCCAACCATATATATTACATGCATAGTTCCATCATACATAACAAGTTCAACATAGAGGCATCCAACCATATATATTACAATAGTTTCATCCAACGATACATGCACAGTTCAACGATACAAAAGAAACAGAGAAAGGGATAAGGAGCACTCCATCTATGCAAGCTTTCGTCAAGTGAATGAAATCTGCAAAATGAAAAATAAGAAAGTTAGAACAAGAAGAAGAGTAGAACAAGAAGAAGACTAGAACAAGAAGAGTAGAACAAGAAGAAGACTAGAACAAGAAGAGTATGTCATTTATGAGCTAACTTACATGAAATGGATCATATATGAGCTAACTAAGTTGAAATGGGTCGTTTATGAGCTAGCTAAGGTGAAATGGATCATTTATGAGCTAACTTAGTTGAAATGGGTCGTTTATGAGCTAACTAAGGTCAAATGGATCTTTTTGAGGTAACTAAGGTGAAATGGATCGTTTTTTAGCTAACTTAGGTGAAATGGATCATTTATGAGCTAACTTAGTTGAAATGGATCGTTTTTGAGCTAACTTAGGTGAAATGGATCATTTATGAGCTAATTTAGTTGAAATGGATCTTTTTGAGCTAACTTAGGTGAAATGGATCATTTAAGAGCTAATTTAGGTGAAATGGATCGTTTTTTAGCTAACTTGGTGAAATGGATCGTTTATGAGCTAAATTAGTTGAAATGGATCGTTTATGAGATAACCTAGGTAAGATGGGTCATTTTGGAGTTAACCTAGGTGAAATGGGTCATTTTAAAGCTAACGTAGGTAAAATGGATCATTTAGGAGCTAATCTAGGTAAAATGGGTCATTTTTGAGCTAACTTGGATGAACTGGATCATTTATAAGCTAACCTAGGTAAAATGGGTCATTTTAGAGCTAACTTAGGTAAAATGGATCGTCTATGAGCTAACTAAGCTAATTATGCAATTTTTGACATAAGTAAGCTAAGTACAGATCGTTTTAGAGCTAACTTAGGTAAAATGGATGGTTTTGGAGGTCAGTAAGCTTATTAAGTCATTTTGGAGGAGAAGAAGCTAAGTCTAGGTCATTATGGTAAGCATTGGAGGAAATAAAGCTAAGTCTAGGTCTTTATGCATGTGTTAAGCAAAACACTAGATAAACTTACCAAGATCCAGGAGGTGTAGGCGGGGTGGCTCGTGTCGGTAGCTGGAGAAGGATCGTGCGATGCTTGTCTGGAGTTACGCTGCACCAAAGATCATTTCCAATGTCTTGTTAGCATGATGACACTCAAATGTTAAGACTAGCAAGTAATGTCCATTCAAATAAAACTCACCGTGGTCCCAGGAGCAATCACTGGCATCGGCGGAGCGGTCTGACCTGTCTTCTCGCACACAGACTGCACATTTGGTTTTGACGACTCAGTCATACTAGTTAGTAATGAGACAAACACTACATGAATGTTTTGGCTAATCTGCAGAAGAAACTTACCACAAGGAGCTCGTACATGGCCCTTGCCTGCATGTCATTCCGTGCCCTCTCCTCCTCCATCATCTTTGTCGTCCTCTCCTCCAACTCCCGCTGCCTCTCCGCCGCCTCCGCCAGAAGTTTCTCCGTTCTATCTCTCTCACTCTGTATAGCAGCCTGCAACACCACTCACATGACCATTTGTAATCATTGATGGAAGCGCACACAATGTAATGGAGAAAGATAACTGAGTACGTATCACTAACCTTGATGGCGAGTTGCACTGGCCGTTCACGAGGCCTTATCTCAGGAGCGGAGCTCGACTGGCGCGCCTTGATCTCCGGGAGAGTGCTAGGACAACGGATAAGTCCATCTCCAATGGCTATGGAGCCATGGGACCTCCCGCCACCAGATATCATCACCAGCTCTGGATCAATGGGACCCTGGCTCGGGTTAAAGTCCTCCCCTTTCCTCGCCTTCCCCTCATCTCTATATCTCACGAGCTTGTTGTGGGAGGAGATGTTGGTGAAGTTGTTTGCATCATCGAGGTCAGACTGAGAGAAAGCCTTGACTTTCTTGAAAGAGGCAGTGTGGGCCATGGCATACAGGTCGTACACCTCTGGCACCTTATCCGCCTTATTGTAGCGTGCCTGAAAGAGAGAAACAATGAAAATTAGTAATTAAAGGGCTCAAGCTAGCATGATGAATGAATTGCATGAATCATGAAGCAAACCACATACCCAGTTGCGCCCGAACTGATATAAGTTGGAGCTGCCTTGATGGTGTGGCACACCTTCCATTTGGGCACGTTTGTCCTTGGCCTCGTTGTGGAGGGCTAGCCATTGTTTTGAGCACCACTCATCGACCAACACCTCCCAACAATCCATCCGATCCGCACACCATCTCGGAGGCGCCTAAGTTAGCAAATAGAAACTTGAGCGCTACGGCTAAGAATTACTAAATGAAGGAACTTAAGTAGAGAAGGCCTTAAGAATTACCTTCATGTACTGCTCCTTACTCAGGAACTTATCGCGGCACGCCGGCTTGGTCTTCTTGATACCACGCAAGGCGTAGTAGTCTCGAACAGCCTGCACCCGAGCCTCGTGCCGTAAGTTCTGGAGTAGGCGCTTGCAGACGTTCTCGATAACATGTGCCGCGTCCTCCTCGTATCCCTCCTCACACCTGTAGAATGTCTGCAATCAAATGAGACAATATTGATTAGTACAATTAATAACTAGCTAGTTGAAGATTTTTAAATGTGTAAAGGAGAAATTACCCAGAACTTTCTGATCACCATGTCTCCCTCGTGTCGCACACGACACCGTCGATAATCTCATCCGGCGAGGCCGGGGCAGCCACGTAGTGCTCCCAGCTCAATCCAAGCTCTGGAAGCCGACCCTCACCAGGCAACGTGACAAACCCCGGGAAGTTTTGCCGGCAAAGAACTCCAAGGACGGAGTTGGGCCGGCGGACACTATGATGGTGGTCCCAACCCCTGCAGCATGACAAGGCCAACACATTAGTTATTTGAAGAAACGTGAATGCAGAAGGTACAAAAATATTAAATGCACTTACGTACCTCTCCCCATCAGGGAAAATCAACCACCTCTGCTCGCGGGTCACCGGCACGGACGGGAGCCGTGTAGCACCACGCTGGTAGACGTTGCCCCCTCCTCCCCTCCTCAATCAGTCGGCTCCCCGCCATCATCAGCATGGCCACTCGGCTCCCCGCCATGCTCAGGCTGACCCGACCAGGTACCCCATCCAGACGTGTGCTCCTCCGGGGTCTCGTGGGCCCAAGTCTCGTGGGCCGAAGGCCCGTCGACCCGAGGCTCGTGGGCCGAAGACTCGTGGACCGGAGGCTCGTGGACCGGAGTCCGTGCAGCCTCCTCCTCAGACGAGTCCACCCTAGCAGTCACGTGCTCGGGTGAAACAGCTGGGGGCGGTGGCGAGGAAGGCGCCGTAAGAGTCACCCTACCTCCTCTCCCGCGACCACGTGCTCCACCTCCTCTCTTCTTCTTACCTCGTCCCCTGCTGGGCACCGCGGTCGACGAAGAAGGGCCCGGCGGTGTCGCCATACTGTCCAGCAATGCTCGGCGGAGAGGTGCGTGTGGAATGGAAGACCTCGCACCACGCGCCGACGAAGAAGGGGCCTCGGCGCGCTCCCGACCAGCGCCCACCATCTTTCAACACCTGCCATGACAAAGAATAAACGAAATTAGTACAACATAAAAAAAGTACCGACATGAATAATAATATGTATATCACTTAAGTGTATCATCATCAAGTACAACATAAAAAAATTGAATACCTGACACTACTAATAATCTCGATCAGTATCATCAATAAATGCATAATCATCATCATCACTATAATCAATGATGGGCTCATAGGGTTCATTGGCATCAACATGTGCAAGGCCACCTTGACGTAATCGGTCAAGCATTGACAGGTCATCCGCAGCAGTAACCTCTTCTTGTTCCGGCTCTTCTTGTTCCTCCTCTGGGGTGATGTCGGATTCATTGTCGCTGTCTACTTCAATGTTTTGGGGTGAAGTATAGCGGTTCTTGAAACGCTTTTTGGAAAGACGTGTCTCTTGGAAGAATTCTCCTTCATATGTGTCTGGGTTAATGTGAGGTTCATAATCCTCTTCCTTTGGGGGAGAAAGTCTAGCACGTGGCGGCACTTCATAAACGACATCCCAACCTTTCAGATTTGGATTAGTTTGGCAGGCCCACGGTAGATAGAATACTTGGGTCGCCTGTTGAGCCATAATATAGACATCAGGAACATCTAAATGAGTGCTTTGGTTGATTTCAACTAGCCCTATATGTTCATGAGTCCTTCTAGTCTCCTTCGGCTGAAACCAATAACATTTGAAGACTACGACATTCGGTGGGTTTTCACCATAGAACAGAAGTTCATAAATTGCTTCAACTCTCCCATAATACTCGGTACCTCCTTCGCCGATAGCAGATACACAACAATTTGTAGACTTTCGGTCGGCCATAGATAGCTCTTTGCCATAGGTACGAAAGCGATACCCGTTGATGTCGTACTTGTCAAATGAACGGACCTTATAGTCAAAACCATTAGCGACTTGTCTCAATTCGGCGTCCATAGACTCTGAATTAGCCTACAAGTTTAATATGAAAGGATTGTTGCATTATGCACAAATTAGCGAATGAAATGAAATTGTCTAATAGAAATTACCGTTTGTTTGAACCAAGAGATGAAACCGGGATAGCCACCTCCTTGCTTTGCGAGAAGCTCATACTCTTCGACGGAATCCTTTTGGATCTCCGCTCCATACGAGAATATGGCGACGTATCGACTGTATGACATATCCAGGAATAAGAGTAGTTCAAAGGAAATAGAAGTTGCGAAACAATGTACCGAGAACTTACTCGATGTACGGCCGCACTTCTATCAGGTTGTTGAAGATATACAACGAAATGGTCCGCCATTCTTCGTTATCCAAAGATACTGGATGTGAAACACTAGCTGGTGCGAGATTCCCTTTGAATAGGCTGAGGTTGGATCCACCCTTTTTAGGCTCGTCAGCATTGTACCGAGGCTTCGGATTATGCAAATGACGATTTTTGGCTTCGTAGTGCGCTGTTACGAAGTTTGCCGCCTCCTCTGTGATGAATGCCTCAGCCATCGATGCTTCAATTCTACGTTTATTTTTACATTTTTCTCGAAGCGTCTTCTGCATCCTCTCAGTTGGGTAGCACCAACGATTTTGCACGGGCCCCCCCAATCTTGCCTCGGTCGGGAGATGCAAAATCAAATGCTGCATTGGATTAAAGAAGCCCGGTGGAAAGATCTTCTCTAACTTGCAGATCAACTCCGGCGCCAACTCTTCCATTTCTTCTAGCACGCCAGGCGATAGTTCTTTCGCACAAAGAACACGGAAGAAATAGCTGAGTTCTGCCAGTACTAGCCATTCATCCTCAGGGATGAAGCCACGCAACATCACCGGCATTACCCGCTCAATCCATATGTGCCAATCATGACTCTTGAGACCAAATATCTTCAGTTTATCAAGATTCGCTCCCCTCTTTAGATTCGCTGCATACCCATCGGGGAACATCAACTGCTGTTGCACCCACAAGAGAATTTCCCTCATAGCTGGCCTTCCAAGATTGAACCATGCCTTTGGCTTCGTCCAGTTCTGCTTTCCTTTCGGTTCTTTCATGTTTTGTAACGGCCTATCACATAGCGCCTCCAGATCGACTCTAGCCTTAGTATTATCCTTTGACTTCCCATCTATGCCGAACAATGTACCAAAAAGTGCCTCGGCGATATTCTTCTCAGTGTGCATCACGTCGATGTTGTGTGGGCAAAGGAGGTCTTTGAAGTAAGGCAGATCCCATAAGCATGTTTTGTGAGTCCACGCGTGCTTAGTATTATACCCCTTGAAGTACCCTGGACGTTGTGGATCTGGCTCGAGAGCGTTTAACTGATCCAGGGTCTGTTGGCCTGTCAATGCAGGTGGTGCAGAGTTTTTGACAACTCTACCCCTGATGAAGTTCTTCTTGTCTTTCCTGAACTTATGGCGAGGATCCAGGAACTGTCTATGCATGTCGAAGCAAGAAAACTTGCGACCGGCCTGAAGCCAACGAAACTCAAGAGCTCCCTTGCATGTGGGGCACGGGAACCTTCCATGCACACACCAGCCAACGAATAGCGCATACGCCGGCAAGTCATGCGTCGAGTACATGTACCAGACACGCATTATGAAGTTCCGTTTGCTAAAGGCGTCGTATGTCTTGAACCCATTATCCCAGGCTTCTTGCAATTCGTCCTTAAGCGGCTGCATGTACACATTCATATTTTTGCCCGGATAGTTGGGTCCTGGAATTATCAACGTCAGGAAAATGTTCTTTCTTTGCATAATCTGTCCGGGGGGAGATTGAGTGGAAAGACAAATACGGGCCAACAACTGTATTGGGCTGCCGTCATACCAAACACACTGAACCCATCCGTGCTGATGCCGACTCGAGGATGCCTCGGATCTGCCGCTTTGTCAGCATGTAATTCATCAAACTTTTTCCACGCAACACCATCCGATGTGTGTACCATCATCAGATTCCCATCTGCATCTAGTTCGGTTCTTTTGCCTGTTTTGTGCCATGTCATCTGTCTGGCCGTCTCTTCGACCATGAAAAGACGTTGAAGTCTTGGTACGATTGGCATATACCGAAGAACACTAACGGGGATTTTGGTCTGTGTCTTCTCACCCATACCGTTGTCTACCACAATATACCTGGAAGACTTGCAAATGGGACAATAGTTCAAGTCCGCATAGTCAAGCCTAAATAAGGCACATCCTTTCTCACAGGCATGTATCTTCTCATAGGGCATCTTCAGTGCACGGAGGATTTTGTCCGACTGGTACAGGTTTGCAGGCATTACATGGCCTTTGGGTAGAAAGCGTCCAAATACTGTCATAATTGCGTCATAGCATTCTCTGCCCAAGTTGAACTGAGCCTTCAGAGCCATTACTTGTGAGATGGCATCCAACTGACAAAGCTCAGTGTGCTCGTGGAGCGGACGTTTCGAAGACTCCAACATTTCATTGAAGGCCTTTGCAGATTCCTCCATCTCCTCGTCCGAATCCCGAGCATCATCATAGCCTTGCACCATGTTTTCCATCCCGGTACCATGCTCGTCGGTGCGACGACGATCCACCTCAGCTCGGTCACGTTGGGCAGACTCACCATGAAATGTCCACACCGTATAATCGGGCGTAAAACCACTCTTCTGCAGGTGTTTGCCCATTTCAGCCTCTGTCTTCTTTTCCCAATTGCCGCACCGGAAACAGGGGCACCAGGTTTTCTTTTGGCCATTTGCAAATGCGGCTTGCACAAACCCCTTAGTTTTTGTGAACCATTCAGCGCTCCATTTGTTCTGACCAGTGTGACCGGTATACATCCAAGCACGGTCACTCATCTTGACTTTCAGAGCTACTGGACACACAACAATTATATATGTAATTCACCATGTATATATTCATCAGTTGATCTACTTTGTCAATTTTATTACGTCCATGCAACCTACACTCTAATAGGTAATGATAGGTCCTAATCCCACCCGTGTATGTGTAGATTGGGTTCATTTTCCCATGCTATGCTCCGGATCCGACGCAAAATTTCGGCAGCACCTCCCCGCTGTTCTCCTGATACACGTCTCTGCAATAAACAGAGAGGATGTGTACCCGGAGAACAACAGGGGAGGCACTGACGAAATATATGCGTCGGATCCGGAGCAAAGCATATGGGAAAACGAACCCAATCTACACATACTCGGGCTGTCCATGGATAGCGTTGGACAATTCGAAAGAATCAAGGTTATAAATATGCAAATGCATGCATATTTATAACTATGACGCTTTCGAACGGGAGACACATATTGGTTACGCATACTGATGATTCAAGACACATATATAGCTAGCTATCAAGTTTCATCGGAATAGATCAAATAATTAATGGGGGAGGAGGACTTGTCATTTGTGCTCACCCACGAATGAAGGGGCAGAGCTCGTCAAACGCACGGCGAGGTCGTCGAACACCAAACCTCGCAGCGATGAAACAACTGCACATTTAAAACTACACGATCAACACAATTATATATGATGTTTTTCATAACAAAATCGAAAAATATATGACCTAACTAATAATTCACAAATATATGACCCCGTCGGCCTCTGGAAGGCCAAAGAACACCTTTTCGGGAGGTGTCGGGGGTCGGGGTGTCCTGTTGGTGTCGGGGTGCCGTGTCGGGGTCGGGGTGCTGTTTCGGGGTCGGGGTGTCGTGTCGATGTCGGGGTAGTGCCGTGTCGGTGTCGGGGTGTTGTTTCGGGGTCGGGGTGTGGTGTCGGGGTCAGGGTGTCGGGTCAGGCTCGGGGTCGGGGTGTCGGGTCAGGCTCGGGGGGTCGGGGTGTCGGGGTCGGGGTCGGGATGTCGGGTCAGGCTCGGGGGGTCGGGGTGTTCGGGTCGGTGTCCGGGTCGGGGTGTTGGGGTCGGGGTCGGGGTCGGGGTCGGGGTCGGGGTGTCGGGGTCGGGGTTTTGGTGTCGGGGTCGGGGTCTCGGGGTCGGGGTGTCGTGTCGGGGTGCCGGGTCGGGGTCTGGGTACCGTGTCGGGTCGGGTTTTTTTCCTTTTCTTCTTCTTCCTCTTCTTCCTTTTTTTCCTTCTTCTTCTTCTTCTTCTTCTTCTTCTTCTTCCCCCTTTCATTTTTCCTCTTCTTCTTCTCATCCTCTCCTCTTTTTTCTTCTTCTTCTTCCTCTTCTTCTTTTTTCTTCTCCTCCTCCTCCTCTTCTTCTTCTTCTCCTCACTCTTTTTCTCTTCTTCTTCTTTCCTAAAACTAAACTAAACCTAACCTAAAACTAAAAAAAAGAAAAAGGAAAAAACTAAATCTAAACCTAAAACTAAACTAAAACTAAACCTATAAACCTAAAACTAATCCTAAAACTAAATCTAAACTAAACATAAACCTAAAACTAAAAAAACAGAAAAAAGGAAAAAAAGGAAGCAGAGACTCACCTG
Organism: Triticum aestivum; assembly: GCF_018294505.1. NCBI lineage: Eukaryota > Viridiplantae > Streptophyta > Magnoliopsida > Poales > Poaceae > Triticum > Triticum aestivum. The sequence continues at coordinate 116,921,901 of NC_057797.1, read as the reverse complement.
GGTGGAGGAGGGGGGCGGTGCGGCCTGGGGCGGCGGAGGAGGGGGCGGGGCGGCCTGGGGCGGCGGAGGAGGGGGGCGGGGCGGCCTGGGGCGGCGGCGCCGGGCCCGGCCGGGGCGGCGGGGCGCGGAGGTGCCGGGGCGCCGGGGCGTGGCGGCGCCCAGACGGCAGGGCGGCGGGGCGGCGGGGCGACGGGGCGGGGGGGCGCCGGGGCGGCGGCGGGGTGGTGGGGCGACGGGGCGGGGGGCGCTGGGGCGGCGGCGGGGTGGTGCGACGGGACGGGCCGGTGGGAGAGAAAGAGAGAGAGAGATGGGGGTGTGGGGCACGGCCGTTAACGTTACATGGGGCCCTCCCTCTTTGCCGTTCGCCACCCTTTGCCGTCCGCCTTCTTGCTCTTTGTCGTCCGCTAGCGGGCGGCAAAGAGCGGGGCCGTTAGTTTTTTTTTGCAGCTCGTCAGTGGGCCCCCTCCCTCTTTGCCGTCCGCTAGCCGACGGCAAAGAATCTTTGCCGTCCGCTAGCAGACGGCAAAGAACTGGCTGATGGCAAATTTGGTCTTTGTCGTATGCTTTTTGGAAGCTGATGGAAAAGAGCTTCTTTGCCGTCTGCTAGCGGACGGCAAAGAACTGGCAGATGGCAAAGTAGGTGATTCCAGTAGTGAGAGTCTTTAGTGAATTCAGAATATCGCCGAAGGGCGAGTGCTGAAAGATGTCCGCGGCGGTGAACTCCATGATCAGCGCCCAATCGGGTTCGATCGGTAGGGGTGCGGAGGGCTCGGAGTCTGCAGAGGAGTCCGGCTCCTTGGAGTCACGAGCTTCGCAGAGAATAGGGCTAGTGTTCGTTTCGATTGCCGTAGAGATTGCAGCCCCCGAGGCAGTGTCCAACCACCCATCCTCGATTGGTGCAGTTGGCTCCGAATTAAGGGGCGGAGCTAATGCGGGTGCGGCCTCCAGGGCACTATTCGGTGGCAGAGCTAGATCATGCCCATCGTGACAGTGCGGTGCGCTCGGCTGCGGCTCGAATCCTTCGAAGATCAAGTCTCTGCGGAGGTCCGCTGTGTAGTTTAAACTTCCAAATCTGACCTGACGGCCAGGGGCGTAGCTTTCGATCTGCTCCAGATGGCCAAGCGAATTGGCCCGCAGTGCAAAGCCGCCAAATACAAAGATCTATCCGGGGAGAAAAGTCTCACCCTGGATCGCATTGTCGTTGATGATCGGAGGAGCCATCGGGCATAAAAGTGACGACACAGAGGAACTCTCAATGAAAGCACCAATGTCGGTGTCAAAACCGGCGGATCTCGGGTAGGGGGTCCCGAACTGTGCGTCTAGGAGGATGGTAACAGGAGGCAGGGGACACAATGTTTTACCCAGGTTCAGGCCCTCTTGATGGAGGTAAAACCCTACGTCCTGCTTGATTAATATTGATGATATGGGTAGTACAAGAGTAGATCTACCACGAGATCAAGGAAGCTAAACCCTAGAAGCTAGCCTATGGTATGATTGTTGTTCGTCCTACGGACTAAAACCCTCCGGTTTATGTAGACACTAGAGAGGGCTAGGGTTACACAGAGTCGGTTACAATGGTGGGAGATCTACATATTCGTATCGCCAAGCTTGCCTTCCACGCCAAGAAAAGTCCCTTCCGGACACGGGACGAAGTTTTCAATCTTGTTTCTTCATAGTCCAGGAGTCCGGTCGAAGGTATAGTCCGGCTATCCGGACACCCCCTAATACAGGACTCCCTCACTTGGCTTCTGCCCCCATGCCACGAGTGCTGGGGTGTTCGGGATAAACCTGAGCACTCTTGTTCCCATATTTGGGTCCTTCGAGGGAGGTGCTCAGCACAACGAACAAGGCAACCGGACTAATAATGCTTTATCACTCTCACTTAGCCATAGAATTCTATAATTTTAAATTCCGGCGAAGCCCCTAGTATTCGGAAGGCCGAATTCAGGGTGCGATACACGCCTTTAAGCCAGACAGGGTCGGCCCCTCGCTCTAAGCGGCATAAGTCTTTAGGGACTCGAAAACCTCGCCGAACAGCGACCAGTCTCTCGCCTTATCATGACAATCAGCTTTAGCTTTCTCTACTGAGGTGCTCAGCCCAGCAGAACCGGGGGACAATCAAAGTAGTTCTCCTAGCGCTACCTTAGCCTCTAGAGCGGAACATAAGGTACCAAAACATAGGAGCCGGGCAAACCCAACATTTGACCAAAGACATGATTCGGAGCTGATGCATATAATGCTATAAGTTCGGGGTCCCGCACTTGTGAAAGTGTTCGGACTTTTCACATCATATTGTGGGGTACGTAAGCCCCTGGTGTATTGGCTGTACCAAAGTGTACGGTTGCAAGGCGTCATTAATGAACACACACACAGATATATATATATATATATATATATATATATATATATATATATATATATATATATATATATATATATATAACAAGAATGCAATATTAGTCGTAATGTTATGCGTTCTTTATTCAAAAAGGTGCGTTTAAAGCATAATGATACAGATGGTGCGATAAGAAAATAGTAGGACTATGTCCCTTCCAAGGGCAAGCTGAGGAATAGTATTAAATCAAATATTTCGCTCATTATTGTAATCCACCTGGGAATGCCGTGGTGTGACGCAGCTTTTTGCCTCCTTGGTTGTTGCATCATGTGTTCGACAATAGTGCTGCCGGACAGGGTATCCAGAGATTAAGGTCCTGAAAAAGAGAAAAGTGATCAAACGGGAAGCCCATAGTGCGGTTTAAGCCGCGTCTTGGGGCGTGTCATAGTTGTGCCCCCCTCCCCACCTGTGCCCATGGTATTTTTAATGCTTAAATATGTACGCGTGGCACGAGTTTCGCCGTTTGGTTGGGACTGGGGTTGGGACCGCATTGCTACGCGAGCTCAGATCGCGCCAGGCGGTCTAGTTGCCGATTTCTCCGAGCACACTTGAAGGAGTCCGGGTCTTGAAACGCTGAACTGGTGGATTGCCTTGAGAGGCTGCTTTGCGCTTCTACTGCGAGGGCCGCGGTGTGCTCCTCCGTTTGGAGGGAGCGCTCTGTGTTTCCATTGACTGTAATAACCCCGCGAGGTCCTGGCATCTTGAGCTTGAGGTATGCATAATGTGGTACCGCATTGAATCTCGCAAATGCGGTTCGCCCGAGCAGTGCACGATAACCACTGCAGAACGGGACTATATCAAAGATTAACTCTTCGCTTCAGAAGCTATCCGGGGATTTGAAGACCACTTCCAGCGTAATTGAGCCTGTGCAATGGGCCTCTACGCCTGGAATGACGCCTTTAAAGGTCGTTTTTGTGGGTTTGATCCTTGAGGGGTCTATACCCATTTTGCGCACTGTGTCCTGATAAAGCAGGTTCAGGCTGCTGTCGCCATCCATAAGGACTCGAGTGAGGTGAAATCCGTCAATGATTGGGTCCAGAACCAGTGTGGCGAATCCGCCATGACGGATACTAGTGGGATGGTCCCTATGATCGAAATTGATCGGATAGGAGGACCATGGGTTGAACTTTGGGGCGACTGGCTCCAACGCATATACGTCCCTGAGCGCACGCTTTCATTCCCTCTTGGGGATGTGGGTTGCGTATATCATGTTCACCGTCCGCACTTGTGGGGGAAACCTCTTCTATCCTTCGGTGTGTGGCTGCCGGGGCTCCTCCTCGTCATCGCTATGTGACCCCTTGTCCTTGTTTTCGGCAATTAACTTCCTGACCTACTTGAACACCCACCAATCCCTGTTGGTGTGATTGGCTGGCTTTTCTGGGGTGCCGTGTATTTGACACGAGCGATCGAGTATACAGTCCAAGCTGGACAGACCCGGCGTACTTTGTTTGAATGGCTTTTTCCGCTGACCGGGTTTAGAGCCTTTAAATCCGGCATTGACTGCCGTATCCTCGGTATTATCACTGTTAATGCGGCCTTTATGTTTGTTGCGACGTGACCTGCTATTGCCGTCCTTGGTATCCGAAGTACCATGGTTCTTTGATATGTTATTACTGCGAGCCAGCCAGCTGTCTTCTCCCGCACAAAAGCGGGTCATGAGTGTTGTGAGGGCTGCCATTGATTTCGGCTTTTCCTGACCAAGGTGCCGGGCTAGCCATTCATCGTGGATGTTGTGTTTAAAAGCCGCTAGGGCCTTTGCATCCAGACAGTCGACAATTTGATTCTTCTTTGTTAGGAACCGAGTCCAGAATTGGCTGGCCGATTCTTCTGGCTACTGAATTATGTGCCTAAAGTCATCGACATCTGGTGGCCGCACATAAGTGCCCTGAAAGTTGTCGAGGAATGCGGCTTCCAGATCTTCCCAATAGCTGATGGACTCTGCTGGCAAGCTGTTAAGCCAATGCCGCGCTGGTCCCTTGAGCTTTAGTGGCAGGTATTTGATGGCGTGTAAGTCATCACCGCGGGCCATGTGGATGTGGGGGAGGAAATCCTCGATCCATACTGCGGGATCTGTTGTGCCATCGTATGATTCAATATTTACAGGTTCGAAACCTTATGGGATTTGATGATCCATTACTTCATCTGTGAAGCATAAAGGGTGTGCAGCGCCTCTGTATTGGGCTATATCATGATGCAGCTCGAATGGGTCTTGCCCGCTGTGTTCGGCCCGGCCAGATTTACTTTTACTATATCCAGCGTGACGTTTATCGTCTCGCATAGTGGCGCGCCCTCGTTATCCGTAGATTGATCTTGCATGCTTTGCTTTGTCCTCCAATATGTCTCGCAGGTCTGGCGTATCTCCCCATGGCTTTTTATTTGAATGGCGTTGGGGTGCGAGCTGAGTTTTTGGCTGGAATGCCTCTCTATCCCGGCCATGAGGTGGCCGATCAGCCGCGTCATACGCTTCTTCCTCCAGTCGGGGTAGCAACCTGCATTTTGGGTAACTCTTGAAGGGGCACTCGAGTTTATATTCCTCGACCGCGAGGACTTCCGTCCATCTGTCCGCTAGCAGATCTTGATCAGCTTGAAGCTGCTGCTGCTTTTTCTTAAGGCTATTTGTTGTGGCTATAAGCCGGCGTTTGAAGTGCTCTTGTTCAACGGGATCCTCTAGCACGGCGAACTTGTCATCGCCGAGGCTTGCCTCGTCTTCGGAGGGGGGCATGTAATTATCATCCTCCTCCTCTCCATCTGCCGCTCTCTCAGGAGGGCTGGCTCCTCCATCCTCATGCTCTAAATCTTGCTGGAGGGGATTGTTGTTGTCTTCGGCACTATCCGGAGTATTATTATCTCCTGTGCCGGTATCACCACTTTTGCTTTGGCGGGACTTAGAGCGGCGCTGCTAACGTCGGCGCTTGGGTTGCTTCTTGGAGGGGTCATCCTCCGCTATCTCGTCGCCAATGCCTTCATTGGGTGTATCCACCATGTATATATCGTATGATGAGGTGGCTGTCCAGTGCCTCGTGGGCAGTGGTTCCTCCTCATCTCCCGCATCGTCGTCCATACCGTCGATGTCTTCGGAGTCGAGCATGTCGGTTAAGTCATCGACAGTGGCTACTAAGTGGGTGGTGGGTGGGCCGCGAATTTCTTCGTCGTCCGCATCCCAGTCTTGTCGGACATAGTTCGGCCAGGATCCTCCTGACAAGGAGAGAGACCTTAATGAGTTTAGTATGTCGCCAAAGGGCGAGTGCTGAAAGATATCCACGGAGGTAAACTCCATGATCGGCGCCCAATCGGATTCGATAGGAACGGGCGTAGGCGGTTTGGAGTCCGTGGCCGGAGAAGGATCTGGCAGTTTAACAACACAGCTCTCGTGAAAGGTAAGGTCGATGTTTGGCTCAATCGCCGCTGAGGGTAAGGCCTCCGTGGCGGGGTCCAGCCACCCGTCCATGGACGGCGCAACTGGCTCCGAATTGAGGGTCGGAGCGGCTGCCTGTTCGATGTCCTGAACACTGTCCGATGGTAGAGCTAAATCGTACTCATCATGACCGCGTGACGCACAAGGGAGAGGCTCGAATCCGTCGAAGATCAAGTATCCACGGATATCGGCTGTGTAGTTTATGCTTCCAAACCTGACTTGGCGGCCAGGGGCGTAACTTTCAATCTGCTCCAGATGGCCAAGTGAATTGGCCCGCAGTGCAAAGCCCCCGAACACGAAGATCTGTCCATGGAGAAAAGTCTCACCCTGGACTGCATCGCTATCGATGATAGTAGGAGCCATCGAGCCTAACGGCAACGACACAGAGGAACTCTCAATGAAAGCACCAATGTCGGTGTCAAAACCGGCGGATCTCGGGTAGGGGGTCCCGAACTGTGCGTCCAAAGGCGGATGGTAACCGGAGGCGGGGAACACAATGTTTTACCCAGGTTCAGGCCCTCTTGATGGAGGTAAAACCCTACGTCCTTCTTGATTAATATTGATGATATGGGTAGTACAAGAGTAGATCTACACGAGATCGGAGAGGCTAAACCATAGAAGCTAGACTATGGTATGATTGTATGTTCTAGTTGTTGTGACCTATGGACTAAAACCCTCTGGTTTATATAGACACTGGAGAGGGTAAGGGTTACACAAGGTCGGTTACAAAGGAGGAGATATCCATATCCGTATTGCCTGCCTTCCACGCGAAGTAGAGTCCCATCCGGACATGAGACGAAGTCTTCAATCTTGTATCTTCATAATCCAACAGTCCGGCCAATTGAGGTAGTCCGGCTGTCCGGAGACCCCCTAATCCCGGACTCCCACACCCTCCCTAAACTACATGTCAAGTGCCTCTCTGCTACCATTGCGTTCAGTTTCGACAGTAGCATTCAGATTCCATAGTAAATTTCAGTTTCGATAGTTAAGTTCAGTGTCAACAGTTTTTACCTCATCTGTTTTAGTCAGGTGGTTTTTGGTGATGTTAATTTCCAATCCATTTTACATCATCTATTGGAGATGCTATTAGAATCCCACTTGAGATTGACGATGTCTGTCTTGTGCTGCTTCAGCTTTGACGTCTTACGGCTCACCGGAGCTGCTCCAACGACAGAACGATCCGTCACAACAGAGCAGTGCCCTGGACGCCGTCTACAGATTCCTCAGATCTTCCTCCACACCTCCGACAGCCACCTCTGCCTCAACTACTTCAGCGACCAACCCAATGATGCTGAGGTCGATACGTGTAAGTGCATCTAGTGCCACCCCTAGTTGGTTTTGGAGTATTGACGACAAACCTAGTTGAGGGACTAATGTGTTTGTGAGAATTGCAGGATAACACAAGTAGTAGTCCCTCATTGATTCGGTTTATCTACCGGAGATGACCCCTAAAAATGTGTGAAGACATTGAAGACAATGGTGGTATGTGAAGATATTCCCATTGAAGACTATGACAAGAGAAGACATTGCATGAAGACTATGGGGCGCGAAGACTTAGTTGTTTCGTTGTCTCCTTTTCTTCTTTGTTGAGTCATAGGAACCACCGTACTGTTAAGTGGGGTCCAAGTGAACAAAGTCAGAGCGACTGAAGTGATGCTCAACCAAAATCCTATGTCTTTGAGCAAAGACAATGAGAGCAAATCTTATCCAGAGCTGGATAAGTCAGCTTTGCTTGTAGCCCAAGTAAAGTTGCCACGTGTGTTTGAAATCTGACCATTGGAACACGTGTCAGTTCCTTAGTAACCCAGGGTCATTTCGGACAAATCAGGTCGGGTTGCCTAGTTGCTATAAATAGCCCACCCCCTACAACCATAAACGGTTGGCTGCTCAGAGTCAGTGTACGGCTTTTGTCGTTTGAGAGCAACCCACCTCGAAGCCTGTGAGAGAGAATTCCTTGCGAGGATAAAGCCCTAACCACCCAGAGCCAAAGAGTGTTAGGCATCACTGAAGTCTTCCTGTCTGTGTGATCTGAAGACTTATTACACTTGATGACTATGAATCCTCCAGCCGGTTAGCCGTCGTGTTTTGAGCATCCAAGAGTCATTGTGGATCGCCGGTGAACAAAGTCTGTGAAGGTTTGGGAGTCTACCTTGAAGACTTACCAGAGTGATTGGGCGAGGACTAGGTGTCCTTAGCTCAAGGGGAATAAGGTGAAGACGCGGTCTTCTAAGTTGAATCGCAGCCTCCCTAACCAGACATACAGTTGTCACAGCAACTGGAACTGGTCCAACAAATCATTGTCTTCAACGAGTCACTGGTTTCGTCCTTCCCATTCCTTTACTTACTGTTGGCCCTAGTGAAGTCATTGTATGATTGCATTATCTTTTGTCTTCACTGAGTAACTGATTGTTCTGATTGGCTTCACACTATCTTCCTACCTGATCTATACTTTCTAGTTGCTATTAGTCAATCTGCTTTCACTTCATTGAATACTTGACTATGGCTTGCTTAGTGTAGTCTACCTTCCGCTGCATGGTAATAGGTTTATTTCTATCGTTTGTCTTCGAAACTTCCATGTTTTGAAGACTTTTATAAAAATCGCCTATTCACCCCCCTCTAGTCGATCATTAGCACTTTCAATTGGTATCAGAGCAAGGTACTCCCTTGTTCTGTGTGATTCGGTTTAACCACCTGGAGTTTTTGCTATGTCGACTGCAGGGATAATTAAAGTCTCCGCTGCGTGCCCCGTCTTTGATGGAACTGAATATCCCTACTGGAAGAATAAGATGCGCATGCATCTTCAAGCCATTGATGTCGACCTCTGGTATGTCGTCAAGAATGGCGTTCCCAAGGCTGGTGAAGGTGTCACCGCTGCTAATGTCAAAAAGTTCGTTCAACTGGATTCCACTGCCAAGAATATCATCTGTGGTCATTTCACCAAAGGACAGTATGGCTGTGTGAGTGCTCTAAAAACATCCAAGCAAGTCTGGGACTGGCTCTCCAAGGTCAACGAAGGCGTCTCAACCTAGAGAGATCAAAGAATCAGTGTCCTTTGCAACCTCTTCAACCGCTTCAAGAGAAACGACAATGAGAATGTCCAGCTCACGTTTGACCGCCTCACTGACTTCACAAATGAGCTTCGAGCTCTCGGCGCTACTGAGATCACCAAGCATGAAATCGTCAAGACACTCCTGAGATCACTTGACACCTTGTTTCACACCCTAGCCCTGATGATTCAAGAACGTCCTGACTTCAAGACACTCGATCCGTCTGACATACTTGAAAGGCTCAACACACATGAGTTTCAGCTTTATGAGAAAAGAGACATCTACGGTCCCAACTATGGGCGAACTCGCGCCTTGAAGGCAAAAGCTGTTTCCTCATCTGATGAAGAATCTGACTGTAGTTCTGATGATCCTGAAGACATTGAAAGGGAGCTTGCTATGCTTGTGAAGAAGTTCTAGAGATTCACCGAGAAGAAAGACTTCAGAAAGTCTTCACGATCCAGCTCAAGAAATGATGAAGCTTCTGCTCATGACTACAAGAAGAGAACATGCCACAAGTGCAAGAAACCTGGTCACTACATCTCTGAGTGTCCACAGTGGGACAATGAGAAAAAGAAGAAGAAGAAGAGCAAGGAGTGTGATTCTGACAACAACATGAAGAAGAAATACTCAAAGTCTTCTTCCAAGTCTTCCTCAAAGTCTTCATCACACATGAAGAGCTCATCTGGCAAAGCTCGCGGGTTTGTCAGAAAGGAAATTGATTCAGAGGAGGTGTCTGCTTCTGAGGAGGCAGAGGTGGAGTCTGAGGAGGAGTCCAATTCTGGCGTTGCAAGTCTTGCTACAGCCTACGTTGCCAAGTCCATCTTCAACACTTAAGACAATGACTTCGTCACCAACGTCGTTGCTAATGACAAGGACAACTCCACTCCCACCTACTGCTTCATGGCACGCGGTGCCAAGGTAAACTCACGCGCCACTCACTATCAAACATCAAGTGAAGATGACTCCGATTGTGGTTCCAAACCCAGCTACAAAACACTTGCTAAAATTGCAACTGAACAACAGAAAGCTATGGAACATATTCAAAAACTATTAGACAAAAGTGATGACCTGTTAGACGCTGAAATGACTCGATCTCAGTCCTTAATTGAAGACATAAAAAATCTTTATGTTAAGTATGAGGAACTTGAAAGTCGTCATGAAACGCTCTCAAGAACTCATGAAAAGCTTTCCTATGATTATCTTCAAAGGAAGCAAGATCTTGAGAAATTGAGAGCGGCTCATGAAGATCTTCAAAAGGAAAATGAGTAACTTCGCGCCAAACAGATCAGTTCCGCTCAGGAAGGATTTAAACCACCATGTATTAAATGCATTGAGCGTGATAACACTACTTCTGTTGCTGAATGTTCTACTGCTGCTTCTGTTTCAATATCTTCAACTGCTGATGTGGTAACTAACCCCTCTGCTGAGGATGCCACTGCTATTGCTGATGAAAATGCTAGGTTGAAGACATTGCTTGAAACAGGGATGTTCAAAAGTCTCAAAGGGCATCAGACACTATGTGATGTTCTCAAAAGGCAGATCCTGAACAGAAACCCTAGGAAAGAGGGTGTTGGGTTCGAAAGGAAAATGAATGTTGATGGCTCTTACTAGAAACCTGAGCAGTACCCCAAAACCACAAGGGTTGCTGCAAAGGAACCTTCAGTGGATCCATCCACCCTATCTGGCTTCACTTGTGCTAATCCCATTGTTATTGATGAATCCTTTGATGCAAACTATAAACTGTTTAAGAATCAGAATGGTGAAGTGTTTTCCAGGTATGTTGGTACTAACTGCAGGAATGGGCCGCCTATGAAGAAAGTCTAGGTGCCGAAAAGGTGTTTGGAGAATCTTCATGTGAATGTTGTCATGACACCACAAGTGAAGAAGACAAACCCCAGACCACAGGCTTCATATGGTCCAAAGGCTTCATACAGACAAAGGACTCACCTGAGTCGCACTAATGCAAATGTTTTGCAGGGAAGCCATACTCAGGCCTATGAATATGAGCGTGTTTCATCAAACTGCCATGTTCATAAGACCAAGAACTACTCTGCTTATTCTTATGAGTACTATTATCCACCTACAAGACTTTTTGCTAGGGCTCCAAAGCCAAAGTTCTTAGATGCTGCACTTAGACTCATTGCCTCGAAGCCACCCTTGAAGATGTGGGTGGCTAAGAAAGCTTAACTCTCTTTTGTAGGGAAAGGTCTCCAGTCGAAAACCAAAATCGTCTGAAGCTATTGCTGGGGACCTTAAACATCTTGTAGGGCGCAAGATCAAATGCCCAAATGGTCTTATTATGTATTTTGTTCCTGAGTCGCTTCCTACTTGCCCGATCAGTCCTAACCTTGATCTAAGCTTTCATAATCCACTTGCTTGTCAAATGTTTATGCTTCACAATTCTCTTCGTGAAGCCTATCCCCCTAACTGCATTGTACGGTACGACACCAGCTGCTTCAGAATGGATTATTGATAGTGGGTGTACTAATCACATGACTGGCAAGCGAAGTCTTCTTATGGACACAACCTTACGTCCATCTGACAAAAGTCACATCACATTTGCTGACACTGGTAAAAGCAAGGTATTGGATCTAGGCAGAGTTGCAATCTCAAGGGATCAACACATGGATAAAGTCATGCTTGTTGAATCCCTTGGTTTCAACTTAATGTCTGTCTCAATGCTTTGCGATTTAAACATGATTGTGATGTTTGGAAAATATCGTTTCCTTGTTCTAATGGAATCTGAAAAGTCTCTAGTTTTTGAAGGGTGTCGAAAAGATGATTTGTACGTGGTAGATTTCTCAGCAGGGCCACAACTTGCCGTATGTCTTCTAGCAAAAGCTTCAGAATGCTGGCTCTGGCATCGGACGCTAGGGCATGCTGGCATGAGGAACTTGCACACTCTTGCAAGAAAGAAGCATGTCATAGGCATCGAGGGCGTCAAGTTCAAGAAGGATCACTTATGTGGTGCCTGTGAAGCAGGAAAGATGACGAGGGCCAAGCATCCCTCAAAGACAATCATGACAACGACTCAGCCCTTCGAACTGCTCCACATGGACCTTTCCGGTCCCACTCATTACTCAACTCTTACTACTACTGTTTGTCTGTATGGCTTTGTCATTGTTGATGATTATTCAAGATATACTTGGGTGCATATAATCCTCTACAAGACTGAAGTGCAGGATGTCTTCAGACGCTTCGCCAATCGAGCCATGAACAACTATGGCGTCAAGATAAAGCACATCATAAGTGACAATGGCACTGAATTAAAGAACACTGGCCTAGATATGTATCTTGATACTTTGGGCATCACACATGAATTCTCAGCTCCGTACACGCCGCAGTAGAATGGCGTCGTGGAACGCAAGAACAGAACACTTATTGAGATGGCCCGGACGATGCTTGATGAATACAAGACTCCAAGAAAATTCTGGCCTAAAGCCATTGATACTGCATGCCATATCATCAATCGTTTTTATCTTCACAAGCTTCTCAACAAGACATCCTATGAGCTCCTTACTAGCAAGAAGCCAAATGTCAGTTACTTCAGAGTATTTGGTGCCAGGTGCTGGATCAAGGATCCACATCACACTTCAAAATTTGCACCGAAAGCACATGAAGGTTTTATGCTTGGATATGGAAAGGATTCGCACTCCTACAGAGTCTTCAACCTCTTTCACTATAAAGTGGTTGAAACTGTGGATGTGCGGTTCGATGAGACTAACGGCTCGCAAAGAGTGCACCTGCCAAATGTGCTAGATGAAGTTCCATCCAGTGAATCAATCAAACTTATGGGAACTGGAGAAGTCATACCATCTGAAGCTCAGCCTGAAGAGGAACTTATCAGCTCCGCACCTGATCAACTTGAAGACAATGCTCAGCCTGAAGACAATCCTTCTAACGATGACAATGATCAGCAATAGCAAAGTCTTCGTGTTGCAAATGAAGTACAGATTGAGAGAATAATTGATAGCATCAATGCACCAGGTCCACTCACTCGGTCAAGGGCAACACAGCTAGGAAATTTCTGTGGGCACTTCGCATTCGTCTCAATATCTGAACCCAAGAAAGTTGATGAAGCCTTCATGGAACCTGAATGGATTCAAGCTATGCAAGAAGAGCTTCAACAGTTTGAGCTGAATAATGTATGGGAACTAGTTAAGCGTCCTGATCCTCATAAGCATAATATAATAGGCACTAAATGGATATATCGCAACAAGCAAGATGAGCATGGTCAAGTTGTCAGAAACAAAGCTCGTCTCGTTGCTCAAGGATACACTCAAGTTGAAGGGATTAACTTCGATGAAACATTTGCTCCTATGGCTAGTCTTGAAGCCATACGCATACTGCTGGTCTATGCAAATCATCATAAAATTCTTGTGTATCAAATGGATGTGAAGAGTGCTTTTCTCAATGGTAAGATTGAAGAAGAAGTGTATGTTGCACAACCGCCTGGCTTTGAAGATCCAAAACATCCTGACATGGTGTACAAGCTCAACAAGGCACTGTATGGCCTCAAACAAGCCCCTCATGCTTGGTATGACACTCTCAAAGACTTACTGAAGAGCAAAGGCTTCAAACCTGGTTCCCTCGACCCCACTCTTTTCACAAAGACATATGATGGTGAACTATTTGTGTGCCAAATATATGTCGATGACATTATCTTCGGCTGCACCAATCAGAAATACAGTGAAGAGTTTGGATATATGATGCAAGAGCAATATCAGATGTCCATGATGGGTGAGCTGAAGTTCTTCCATGGTCTTCAAATAAGTCAGCAACGCAACGGCATCTTTATATCTCAAGAGAAATACCTCAAAGATTGCCTGAAGAAATTTGGGATGCAAGACAACAAAGGCTTCATGACGCCAATGCCAGCCAAACATCATCTGGGTCCCGACGACAATGGTAAAGAGTTCGATCAAAAGGTATACCGCTCCATGATTGGTTCCTTGCTTTATTTATGTGCATCTAGGCTAGATATCATGCTTAGTGTTTGCATGTGTGCCCGGTTCCAAGCGGCACCAAAGGAATCTCATCACTTAGCTATGAAGCGAATTCTCATATATTTGGCTCACACCCCAACACTAGGATTATGGTATCCAAAGGTGTCGTGGAATTGTCACGTCAGATGTCCTTAGTGTCAGGACTTAGTTGCGAGGCCAACGCATCTATGTGGTAGCTTGAGAGGGGTTGAGTGGGACGAGAGATGCAGGGCGGATCAACATGCAAGACAAGGGTTTAGACAGCTTCGGGCCCCGGGAAACATCATCAGGTAAAAACCCTACATGCTGTTTGAGGCTAGGTCTCATTATCATCACGAGGGAGTCACCGTAAACCGGCTCTCCTCTTTGTGTCTAGCCCTAAGATTGTTTCTTCTTGCTTGTAGCCTGTAGCTTCTAGCTTGTCCCTCTTTGGGGAGCCCTGCCCCTCCTTATATATGTTGAAGGGGCGGGTTACATGTGGAGTCCTATTAGGATAAGGACTAATCTATCTCTAATACAAACCGGATACAAGTCGGGGTCTTCCTTGTAAAGTAAATATTCCTCACGCCTTTTCTCTTAAACCGACCCACTATAGCGTGATCCGGCCTTCCATAAACCGCCCGTTGGGCCACCGGGTCTTGTCGCTCCTCTGACCCGCCTACCGGATTACCAATGAATCGTAAACCGCCATGTCCAAGTGGGTCGTCAGTGAATCGCCAAACTCTAGCCGGGTCATACATCCGGCGGTTTATACCGCGGGGTATATCCCCAACATTAGCCCCAGTTTAATTTGGATTCATCCATGTTAAACTGATCTGCAACAAGAACAAATTTGTCGGGTTGTGCTCCGGTTTAAATATTCTTGTAGACCGGCACTTGATCATCCTTGAATCCTTGTCATTTCTTCCTTCTAAAAAATCCGAGTCAATAGACTAGTTTCATAATTGATTTGCTTGTAGAATAAAGAATCCATTTGAATTGGCCTTCAATGCTCTGACTTGACAAAAATATTAGTCTCTGAAATATTCAACTGATATCCAGCCGGCTTGAAGATGTAAAATTTGCCGGTTTATGATTACCACCATTGTCGGGTTATAAAACTGATAATTCCGAGTCATGATTGTTGCAGACACCGGTTCATGATTGTTGCCAACGCTGGTTCATGATTATTAATGACGCCAGGTTGCAGCCACAGGGTCATAATGATTGGTGACGCAGGGTCAACCTAGTTTGCTCAATCAGAGAATTTGAAAATATTTCTTTGATAATAATATAATACCTGTAGCCCCCAAGTCTTTGAGCAGAACAAAGTGGTGGCTTAAGACTTTGCTTCGGTATAAATACTACCACTTTCAAAGAAATCCATGTTGTTCATCCTAGTGACTAGTAAAAACTGAATACTCCATACTATGTATCCCCCAAGTGCCGGGTTGTCATGCTTGCAGCAACCTGGGACTTGTAATTGTCTTATACTCGTAAAAACTTCAACCAGTGTAGCCCCCAGGAGCCGGGTCATTATGCAATAATGAGCAGGGACTTTGTAGGTATAATCATGTAGATTTGAGCAATGATGTGTAGCCCCCAAGGGCCGGCTCAATAAGATAATATTGAGCTGGGACTTTAGTATATACTTCAATGAAAATAACATCATATGATGTAACCCTCATCATGGGACTTGAATCCACGTCCACAAGGTTAAGAGCCTTGTGCTTTACCAACTGAGCAGTGGACTCTTCAATATAATGAAAAAAAAGCTTTGTACCTTCAACTGTTGACAGGAGCAATTGGTAGCCCCCAAGGGCCGACTCATTATAATGTGATGAGTCGGGTCTTCAATAATATGAGCAGAAAATTACTTTGCATTACCCCCCAAGTGTCATGGTGCATGCTTGCAGCGACATGAGACTTGCATGTAATCTCAATTTGAATAATGTAGCCCCCAAGGGCCGGTTCGTGAGCCTGCAGCGACTCGGGACTATTCCTTCCATTGTAGAATAAATCATATCCTTTGATAAAATAATAACTGTTGCGCTAAAGCGACTTTGAAAACTCAATAATACCGGTTACTAATAACCATAAAAATCCAGCCATGTTGGCTATTCAAGATAATATAATCCGGTATGAAAAATTCATCCAATATCATAATGAAAATTCAGCCAAATTTGGCTATTTGAATAATATAACCCAATCATTTATAAGCGCATGATTCCAATGGCGCAATCCAAATATATACTGGTGACGTATAGTCCAAAGCCAGGTCGGTTTAATAAACACCGGATAATTTATCATCATGCTTTATTCAACCTGTCTCTGC
The DNA here is from genome assembly GCF_018294505.1 of Triticum aestivum. Classification (NCBI taxonomy): domain Eukaryota; kingdom Viridiplantae; phylum Streptophyta; class Magnoliopsida; order Poales; family Poaceae; genus Triticum; species Triticum aestivum. The sequence continues at coordinate 116,905,745 of NC_057797.1, read as the reverse complement.
ATACAACAAGTTTAAAGTGTCCTGGCGGTTTACCGCTGGACGGGTCATAATGCCCAACATATAACCCAGGTTTATAACCAAGGCTGCACTTAAGAATAATCAATGAAATATATCATACCTGTGATATTGAATCACATCATTGGTTTACCAATTTTTTGTAGTAAGAGTGATAACCCCAATCTTGAGTAATGATAACTCCTTTCATACTGTGTCGGTTGATGATAAACCGTACCGGGTTGTGATAAACACCGGTTTAACCATATATAATACTGGCGACTCATAGTCAAACCAGACCGGGCTGATAGTCTCCGGATTATAACTTGATCCTGTATTGACAACTTGTAATTGAAAGTCAAGCCGGGTTAATGAACGTCGGTTTACTCCATAATAGGATGGTAATAGAAAATCAAACCGGGCAGACAGTCTCCGGGTTAAGATTTGACCGTGTTCCGCCAATTTGTAATTGACAGTTTGAACTGGTTTAACAATGCCGGTTTAAAAACGCAACAGAAGTAAAAGTTCTTAGCAAAAAAGAACAAAATTCAAGCAAAGGCAAAATAAAACCATTGCAAATGAGGCTTTACTGAGCCGATCAGATGGTGTTACCATGGTCGGACACGACCAAGCTCCCAATAAGGTGTAGCTATGGTTCAAGTCAGCCAGGTCCCCAAATGATTCGTGGCATATATGCCAGATCAAGAGGCGTGGCAATGGTTCGGGTTCGACCAAGCCCCCAAGTGATTTTGTGGCCTTAGGCCGACCAAGAGGCGTGACTGGTTCAGACTTGACCATGTCCCCAAGTGATCTGGTGGCTGTCGCCTATCAAAAGGTGTCGCGTTGGTTCGGACACGACCAAGGCCCCCAGTGATGTTATGTCACTAGGCCAATCAAGAGGCGTGGCTATGGTTCGGATACGACCAAGCCCCCAAGTGACCAACAATATGATAAGCCAATAAGGCATGATACCCATGTTTGGACCGCGCATCATGGCAGCAAGTCTTCTTTGGCACCCTTTAACTTTTTGCAAGAGATAAATCCTTCTTGAACCGGGATTTTGAACCAGATATTGAGAGCTTCAAAGCTTTGTGGGAGACATCTTTCCCTTGAACCAGATTGTAAACCGGAATCTTCATTTTCAGCCGGAAATTTTCTGATGGCCTTTCAACTCGAACTTGCGAGAAGTTAATTCCTTTTTGAACCGGACATTTTTAAACCGGATTTGAGAGTTTGAGAGCTTTGTGGGAGAATATATTTCCCTTGAACCGGATTGTAAACTGGATACTTGAGAGCTTCAGTGAGACTGACTTCCCTTGAGCCGGATTTTAAACCGGAATCCTTTCTGATGATCCGGAACTTCTTCACTGAGCCGGGATTTTGTAACTGTTATATACTTTCTAAGACGGAAATTTTCCGACAGCCTTTAAATTTTCATAACAGTAGCCTCCGGGACTGGGTTATCTTTCCCTCCATCGTCCTGGGTTTTTAACTTTGCTGAAACTGGCAAGATTTGCTGAGTTATGTCATCATAGCCCCCAAGTCTTAAAGGTGACTCGAGGAGTTGGCTTGAGATTCTCCATGTTCGACCGTGATATAAACCGGCATAACTTGTATATCATTGGTGTTGATAGCACGATGTGAATCCACAGAAGGTTGTGATGACTGCGGCGGGTTATAAATGATCCCGTATGAGCCATGTCAGCAACTCGGCCAATGGCTCCTTCCAACTGGCGATTTGAAGTTTAACCAAACTATGGTGGCGGCGACTTGTGCACCTGCCCATTGAACCATCCGGTGTAGACGGCGGTTGATAGTATATGACAATTTGCCTTCATTTTGAAAGAAAAACGGGCTACCCCAGCTGTGACTTGCTCATGCAGACAGGTGCGGCCCGGTATGTTGATGTAGACCAGGCCGCGAGAGACGAACGGAAAATACGACCGTAGCATCAGAGGCCGCACAGACAGATGAGTCAGTCGCGGCGTTGTAAACCGGTTCGGACGGGCGAGTTGATGTAAACCGGGCCGTAAGGGCGGCGTCTTGCACGCGTCCACTCACCGTGTAATGTGGAACGGACGAACACCGGGCTGGACGTTGCCAGCGCATGCTTCGTACCCATGGTATAAACCACGTTTATAATGAATAATTTTCCTGCATACAATATTGCAGACCAAGGCAAAGATAAACTGCTCTTTGACAAAAATAATATGCACTAATAAAATATATATTAGATGGATATCACCTGATGTGTTAGGCCAGAAATTATCCGCCATGGAGTTGATGATCACCACAGTGATGCTAAAATTAATCACGGCCGAGTCGGCCAGACAAGCAGACGGATGATCCGGCCGCGGTGTTGTAAACCGGTGCGGGTGAGCAAGTTGTCCTCCGTACTGTAAACCAATGCGGACGCGTGAACCGGTCGCGAGGGCGGGCGGGCGAGTCGTCTGTGGCGCTGTACTGCGGCGCGGACGGGCGAGTCAGCCGGCGCGTTAATGTAAACCGGACCATGACACGCCTGTCCGTGAAGCCACGCGGTACAACCGAACGTGCATCCGTGGTATAACACCACTTTGTAATGAATAATTCTCCGATTCCCTCGGGACTTGAAGCTGGCGTTCCGCTGACAGCGGCGGTTTAAACGCAACGGTTCCAGCGTAGCGGAGTGGAACCAACGGACGAGCGGATCTGGTGATAGCAGCCGGTGGTTTTAGGGTTGTAGGGCCAGCAAAGCGGTGATTTGGAAGATCGTTGAAAACGACGTAATAAAAAATGCCAGCAAAAACTCTTGAGCTGAATAGATCTGCGAGTATAAAATAGCACGAGGAGACCACATATATTTTGTATAGTGAAAATTTAATACACAGAGCAATTTAACGGAGACGAGTGCACCTGATTACGTCCGTAGGCAGTAACTTTGAGTACTCTGATTGCTTCTTCACGGTTTTCTTTTCTTTTTTTTCTTGGGGGATGAGACGTGTGCCTTGGTTGAGGTAGTAATGGTAGTACAACAGATATGCACACGCGATCCTAGTGCTACTGGCTTCTGGCCGGTTCACCGGTGACCACTGACCTCGTGCACCAAGGGTACCTGTACTGACGCGGGCCACTTCTAACTCTTGAAGGGCTGGGTCAACCGCGGCGGATGCGAGCTGGGCCTAGGGACTCCGCGAGGGCGAGGCGAGGCCAGCCACGGAGGCGGCGACTCAAGACTGCGATCACGTGCGGCAGAGGTGGAAACCAGGCCGGTGCGGTGGCTAGCGAGGCGAAACCGATTCCATGTCCTACGTTAAGCCAGCGAGGCCAAACCGAGTCCGTGTCCCACCTCCCTCTTCGGGTCGTGGATTTCCTTCCTTTTTTTTCACGGGCCAGATTTCCCTTTTATGAAAAAGTAGTACCGCCAGATGAGGTCTCCTGCCAGATCGATCTTGACTTGACGCCGGTTGGACGTATCTGCTACTGTATATTGATGTGACTTGCTCTTTTGGTTCTGCCTGCCGCCGCCGCGATGAATCTTCTTGGGACTTCGCGTGCCCTTGTAGGATAATGCAACCACGGAGATTGACTTCCCTTTGGTCTTTTTGCGCCGGCTCTTCTTTATCCGATCAAAACTGTGAGCTTCTTGATCCCTGGTTGAGATCCCTCTAAGAACTCAACACCACCGTGCGCGGGCCCCACGGTGGGCGCCAACTGTCGTGGAATTGTCACGTCAGATGTCCTTAGTGTCAGGACTTAGTCGCGAGGCCAACGCATCTATGTGGTAGCTTGAGAGGGGTTGAGTGGGACGAGAGACGCAGGGCGGATCAACACGCAAGACAAGGGTTTAGATAGCTTCGGGCCCCGGGAAACATCATTCGGTAAAAACCCTACATGTTGTTTGAGGCTAGGTCTCATTATCATCACGAGGGAGTCGCCGTAAACCGGCTCTCCTCTTTGTGTCTAGCCCTAAGATTGTTTCTTCTTGCTTGTAGCCTGTAGCTTCTAGCTTGTCCCTCTTTGGGGAGCCCTGCCCCTCCTTATATATGTTGAAGGGGCGGGTTACATGTGGAGTCCTATTAGGATAAGGACTAATCTATCTCTAATACAAACCGGATACAAGTCCGGGTCTTCCTTGTAAAGTAAATATTCCTCACGCCTTTTCTCTTAAACCGACCCACCATAGCGTGATCCGGCCTTCCATAAACCGCCCGTTGGGCCACCGGGTCTTGTCGCTCCTCTGACCCGCCTACCAGATTACCAATGAATCGTAAACCGCCATGTCCAAGTGGGTCGTCAGTGAATCGCCAAACTCTAGCCGGGTCATACATCCGGCGGTTTATACCGCGGGGTATATCCCCGACAAAAGGGCTCAGAGTTTGATCTAGTTGGATTCTCGAATGCTGATTATGCTGGTGACAAGGTGGATCGCAAGTCTGAATCAGGCACATGTCATTTTCTGGGACGATCACTTGTATGTTGGTCTTCAAAGAAGCAGAACTGTGTATCTCTCTCCACTACTGAATCTGAATACATTGCTGCTGGATCTTGCTGCGCTCAGCTTCTATGGATGAAGCAAACACTCAAAGACTATGGCATTCATCTGAAGCAAGTGCCACTCTACTTCAGCAACGAAAGCGCCATCAAGATTGCCAACAACCCAGTTCAGCACTGAAAGACAAAGCACATTGAAATTCGTCATCACTTTCTCAGGGATCATGTTATGAAGGAAGATATCGATATCATACACGTCAACACTGAAGAGCAATTGGCAGATATCTTCACCAAGCCCTTGGATGAGAAGAGGTTTTGCAAGTTATGGTGTGAGCTAAATATCTTGGAATCCTCAAATGTCCTGTGATCAGGCACACATCCTAACACTTAAGCATGTTGATGACATAGATGTGCAACACACAAAGTAAAGTATATCTTCAATCAATGGAGACTTACATTCTGAGTGTGAATACATTAACGTGGAATTTGACTTCAGAGCGCCACGATAATTGTGCGCCGTGTCTGGGTCTAATACTTCCTATACGGTGGATAACGCCACCACCAAATTCTTTTGTTTGAAGTGTTTTACTCATGGCGTTACATTTGCTATGTCTTCACATTTGGTTTGTCTTCAATTTCAACTTGTCTTCATGATTATCTTCACTATGTTGATTTGATTGTCTTCTGATATATACATATTAGTGTTCTGTCCTCTACAGCATTCACTTATAGCTACGTCTTCCTTGTTGAATCTTTTGAACTAAGTGAATGTGATCGGACCCTAATCTCTCTATGCTTTCTATCTCAAACTCTATATGTCCAAATCATATGCATTCTATTGAAACTGTCGAATGTCTTCTCTGCGTCCTTGTCAGCAGAAGATACAGAGACAAACATTAAGTCTGTTTTAAATGCTCTATCCTTATTGCCTGAAATCCGGAGAATCCGGAATGACCATCCGACAGTTCGGGCGGGCGTGGGAATGTGGGACAATTCCGAGTATGTTGCATGCTTGCCACATGTCCCTCAGATGTGAACCGCCAGGGGCACCTGCGTAATTACGCTGTGCCGCATACTTCCTTATAAATACATGTCCCCTGCGGTCAGGAAAACCTTCTTCCACCTCTCCACCTCGTCAAAACCCTAGCGCCACCGCTAGCTCTCGACGACGCTGGCGACGAAGCGCTTAGCTGCCACGACTTCACCGACGCCGTCCTCACGCCGGCTGCAGTCATTGTCCTCTCCGCCGCCGCCATAGGTGTCCTCCGTCGCCAAGTTAGGGCACGGTGGATTGAACTGCTTGGTCTCCTACTCTTCCCATCTATTAGTTCATCGTGTGGTAAATAAAACTCTATTTTTACCATCTTTTTTATCCTAAAAGATTCATCCTGTTTACCGAAAGTGGTTTCTGCGTACTCAATGTTAGATCTATCATGTCTGCATCTCATATAATGCCTAGTATATTCACTTAAGCTTCATAACGAGTTAGATTCCTCACTTGTGCCTATTCCTGGATTCGTACAAATCTGGAACCAACTTCAAACACATAAGTGAATGTCTTCGCACCATGAGGTCAATGTCTTCAAACTGATTTATCTTCAAAATCTTCTGAGAATGCATATGACCTCTCCCCTTCCCTCGCATCTCTAATGCTGTCATAGGTACATGTTCGTGGGAGAATCCCTTGGTTCTCATAGTCTGCATTCGTTTGCAGAATTCTTACAGCATCACATTAACTCTCCCGAAGCCAGTTCCTGTTTGACCAGCAAGCGGAAGCCTTTGAAGCCTTTGAACGTGTTGAAGCCATTTAGTTTGAAGTTCATGGCTACAGAGAAATTAGCAAGGAAGGGTGGCAGATAGTGTCCATGGGGAACATCAAGAGATCTGCCTGATGACCTCTCAGAGCTGTACAAGACACATCCAGAAGAGGATTACAATCAGCGCAAGACACGAATCCAATGGATTCGAAGATATTGGGCCGAACAATGGTTTAAATACAAGTTTGTGACCCAGGAGAATGCTGAGAAGAATGCCATCAAGAGTCCTTGGGGTGACATTCTCTTCCGAAGCCTTCCACCCAAGACCAGAGCTGAAGCTATTGCTTAGGGTTTCTATCCCTGTATGGTCCGTGGACCACAGCCTGAAAATGCCGACCCATCATCACTGCTCTGGTGTCGTGATGATAATCTCTTCGAGTGCAACTTCCAGCACGCAAAGGCATCGGCCAAGGAAAACAATAAGTCATTGGGACTAGACTTCAACCATGGTCCTTTTGCTCCTCGGGCTGACGGCACACGCGATGCTGAACCCAATATCATCGGACCTTTCTACAACCTTGATGGCCTTATCACTCACATTTCTGTTCAAGGTGCCAAAGTGGATCATTCTGATGATGATGCCGACAATGATGAAGCCCCGGCTCCTACTCCAAAGCCACAGAAGCAAAAGAAGGCTAAAGCTTCAAAGTCAGCTGCTCCTCCAAAAGCTTCACGTGCGAAGCCACTGGCTACTGCACCTCCTGAAGACAGTGTGCAGTCTGAAGATCTATCACGTATCTCCAAGAAGACGGAGATGAAAAAGAATACTGATCGGGCATTGACCCCTGCTACCATTCTACAAAACGAATACATTGATCTATCCAGTGATGAAGATCTTGTAGATGACGCTCTTGAGCAACTGATTAAGAGCAAGGAAGAAGCAGAAATCTTCAATGATTTGCCTCTCTTTGACGTGGCAATCATCCACAACTTCATTGATGAGTGGTTTGAAACCCCCAATCTCAGCTTTGAAGATCTGCAACTTCCAATTGGCCTCAGCGTCTCTTTCACCGGCGCCATTGCTTCTGAGCTAGCTCTAGCTCAGCGCATCGCTGAACTGAAGCACAAGATCGACTATGAGAAAGCTCAGTTCAAGAAGCACATGGCAAAGCTTAGTGTGCAAGATGTCAAAAACTTCAAGGTTATGCTGCATCAGCTCAAGGAAGCTTTTCTCAAGAAACGAGAAGAAGCTAAAGGTTCTTGTGAGCGCATGAAGAGTCTGGCTGACAAGTGCGGGAAAGCCTACAATGAAGTTGAGAAGCACAAGGCTCTTGGGCGTGCTGGCATCGACCCCAGAATGGCTGCAAAGAAGAAGAAGCCATCGACTGACAAATCTGCACCTTCAAGGTGGGAAAAACCTCGCCTTGTCTTCCCAAGCAGCATGTCCGGCTTGAAGCCAAAGGTCAAGTCAACCGCTTCAGAACTGAAGAAGACAAGGGTTGCCGAGGCTGAAGCCAGAAAGAGGAAAAATCCTAAAGCTTCTGATGTCGCTCCCTCCAAGAAGAAGCACAAAACCAAGAAAGATCGGGCTACTTGTTGTCGAGCCCATCTCGGTTGCTCGTCCTGACTCTTCGCATCAAGAACGACGGATGGTAGTTCATGAGCCTGCTTCCACAGAGGCTCCTGAAGCTGAAGACATTCCAGCAGTTGACCTCACCGCTGCTGAAGACATTGGTCACCATGACAATGTTGAAGATGATGTAGTTCTTCCTCAGATTGAGCACAACTTGGTATCATCGTCTGTTCTCACGAACAGCGAACTCATCAGCATTGGTCGTCCTCTGACGCCAATTGCTCAGGATGCATCATGGGCTGATCACCCACAACAACAAGACACCCCGAGTACTCCCCAATAACAAGTCACCCCACCAGTGCAAGAAGAAGAAGATGACTTTGAGGCCCAGCCAACTCCATCTCCACAGGCGTAGCCAGCATTACGCAGGCTTCGCAAAGGACCAAGGCCCCAAGTCCCTCTTTCGAGCTTTCCAGAAGGAGAAGTGCACCACCAATCTGTTGCACGTCAGGTGTTCCCAGAAGCCACTCCTACTGTGAATGTCTCTGAGTCTGAAGCTAAAGTTGCAGAAGACAATCCGGCTGCATCAGCCGAAGAAAAACAAGCAAAAGAACATGTCCCTACTCCCCCCATCACTGAAGAAGTTGTTCCTGAAGTGAACGTGTCGGTGCCCAACCCTCCAGCTCCTCAACTGGAGGTTGAGAATCCTAAGGCTGCCACCACTAACACCATTGAATCCAATTACGTGGTCATGGCTGAAGACAATGTGGAGCCTGCAGCAAACACTGTGCCAGAAGCCAATGAAGCCAATGATGCACCTGCAACAGATGTGCAACCTGACACCTCTGTTGATACCACTGCTCCTATTCCGCCACCAAGGCTACATACTATCAAGCAAGCATACAACTATGGCCAACTTATCACTATCAAATGGCCTCTTCTTGTTCCTCCACCTGCTGCTGGTCCCCAATTTAACTATCACGTCGAGCGCAGGCCTGAGGTTCAGAAGCCAATGCCAAGGCTGCCTAGGTTTCCAGGCACTGCATCTGCACCCGGATCATTCAATATAAATGGCTTCAAAGCACACAACACCTTCTTTGATAGCGCCAAGAACCCCTACTCTAAGGCAAGAATATCTTCTGATTGGTTCTGGAGCTATCAGTAGCGCAGTTATTACTCATGCATCTTATACAATCAAGGTCACATTTTTCCACATATGCGTCTTGACACTGAAGCCATAACTGGTCTACCCTGTTTGGAAGAAGCGCTGGATTTCTTCAGAGAGTCTGGCTTGTTGCAGTTCATCACTGACAAGGAGCACTGGAACGAAGAATTGCTGCTCCAATTCTATGCCACTCTTCATATTCGTGGCTACAACAGGGATCCGAAGACTTGGGTCCTTGAGTGATGACAGGCAATGTTCATCATGAAGCCAAAGCCTTTCATGTCATTGAGCTCACTGGCCTGCCCACTCTAGGTGATTTTATGAACTTGGTTGTCAGCTTCACGGTGCTGCTATGGAAAGCATTTTTCACAAGCCTGAACCCAACATGAGTCAGATGCTTAGCATGATGAAGCCTTTGCCTCCCGATGCTGAATATCCTAAGGAGTTCTTTGTTGAAGACCTTGAGTATCTGCCACGTACTATCTATCACATTATAAGGCGAACACTCTGGCCCATCAAAGGACATTCTCCACATGCAGAGCTTGAAGGTGCAATGAAGACTTTGGCCTTCCATATTCTTCACGGCAAAAGCTTCAATGCACAAGACTTCTTCATCCGCCAACTTGCTACATCAGGATCTGATCTCTTTGGCTTGAATTTTTACGCTCCATGGATCATGCGTCTGATCAAACTACACTCGATTCTCACCTATCAGCCCTCTGCTCGCAATCATCTGATTTTTCTGCCTGACGTCGATATGTCAGTTGAAGCCATCTATCTAGAGCCTGCCAAGGATCCCCTTAGTCTTCAAAATGCTGATAATCAAAGCTTCTGACAACACATTGAAGGAGTCCAAGCAGTCACTCGTGTTTATCCTCTAGCTGGTACTACCCGTGCACCACATCCTGCCCTCACTGAAGCCACTGAAAGCACCATTGCACAACGGCCTAAGAAGCGATCTCGTGTTCTCAATGACCGAGAGCTTCTGGTTGCCCTTCATCAGAAACAGGATAAGCATCATGACTGGCTGAAGCGCCAAATCAAAAGCCTCTTGGTGGACGTAAACAGGATTCCCAACCTTGCCACCAAGAATGCCTTTGTCGCCCATGAAACTTGTTGGTGTACATGGAAAGGGCTGACGCTTATGTGTTCTGAAGATGATCTTCAAGATGATGGCTTCTCTGAACGCTTCAAGTTTGACTCAACACCTCCGAGAAGAACAGTGCTGCGGCGTACTCCATCTCTTGAAGACTCTGAGTTCTCCTCCTCTGCTGCAATAGTGAATGCACGTGTCATCGATGATGAAGACGATGCTACTTCACCACCTTCAGCGCGAATCAACACTGCACCAAGTTCGTCTGCACTGCCAACCAACACCGACGACCCTGCTGCTTCACCAACTCCTCATGGGAACGAGTAGGTGCTCTATGTCTTCAAACCTTTTTGGTCCTTACTGACAAAAGGGAGAGAAGCATATGAGTTTGATAGTCTTCAAGCGGGTCCATATGGGCGGTGGTTTTATATTTTTCCTAGTTTTTACAACTCTTGCTTTTTGATACATTTGGTTCTTTGAGTTGTAACACTTAAACTCGATGGTCATCTGCTACTTATTTTCTATTTTGTGATGCGATGATAAATTCCGCATGTGCGATGATAACTTCCGCACTTAGGTCATTCTACAGACATCCATTTTTCATTATGCATGTCATTATCTTCACATACTTTTCATGCATGATGAATTGTCGTCATAAGTTGAAGAGGATCTCCACAAGTACAACCTGCCATGTGCATTTGCATTCCAAAAGCAAATTACTTATATGCACATCTTCAGGGGGAGCCTTTGCCAGTTATGAAGACAATACCTAAATCCTTTACATTTCACATACTTTTATCCCCGTTGAAAACTTTAACCAGTTTGTCATCAATCACCAAAAAGGGGGAGATTGTAAGTGCATCTAGTGCCACCCCAAGTTGGTTTTGCAGTATTGACGACAAACCTAGTTGAGGGACTAATGTGTTTGTCAGAATTGCAGGATAACACAGGTAGTAGTCCTCATTGATTCAGTTTATCTACTGGAGATGACCCCTAAAAATGTATGAAGACATTGAAGACAATGGTGGTATGTGAAGATATTCACATTGAAGACTATGACAAGAGAAGACATTGCGTGAAGACTATGGGGCGCGAAGACTTAGTTGTTTTGTTGTCTCCTTTTCTTCTTTGTTGAGTCATAGGAACCACCGTACTGTTAAGTGGGGTCCAAGTGAACAAAGTCAGAGTGAGTGAAGTGATGCTCAACCAAAATCCTATGTCTTCTTGCGAAGACAATGAGAGCAAACCTTATCCAGAGCTGGATGAGTCAGATTTGCTTGTAGCCCAAGTAAAGTTGTCGCGTGTGTTTGAAATTTGACCGTTGGAACACGTGTCAGTTCCTTAGTGACCCAGGGTCATTTCGGACAAATCAGGTCGGGTTGCCTAGTGGCTATAAATAGCCCACCCCCTACAACCATAAACGGTTGGCTGCTCAGAGTTAGTGTATGGCTTTTGTCGTTTGAGAGCAACCCACCTCGAAGCCTTTGAGAGAGAATTCCTTGCGAGGATAAAGCCCTAACCACCCAGAGCCAAAGAGTGTTAGGCATCACTGAAGTCTTCCTGTCCGTGTGATCTGAAGACATATTACACTTGAGGACTGTGAATCCTCCAGCCGGTTAGGCATCACGTTCTGAGCATCCAAGAGTCATTATGGATCGCCGGTGAACGAAGTCTGTGAAGGTTTGGGAGTCTACATTGAAGACTTACTAGAGTGATTGGGCGAGGACTAGGTGTCCTTAGCTCAAGGGGAATAAGGTGAAGACGCGGTCTTCTGAGTTGAATCTCAGCCTCCCTAACCAGACGTACAGTTGTCACAGCAACTGGAACTGGTCCAACAAATCATTGTCTTCAACGAGTCACTGGTTTTGTCTTTCCCATTCCTTTACTTACTGTTGGCCCTGGTGAAGTCATTGTATGATTGCATTATCTTTTGTCTTCACTGAGTAACTGATTGTTCTGATTGCTTCACACTATCTTCCTACCTGATATATACTGCCTAGCTGCTATTAGTCATTGTGCTTTCACTTCATTGAATACTTTACTATGGCTTGCTTAGTGTAGTCTACCTTCTGCTGCATGGTAATAGGTTTATTTCTATCGTTTGTCTTCGAAACTTCCTTGTTTTGAAGACTTTCATAAAAATCGCCTATTCACCCCTCCCTCTAGTCGATCACTAGCACTTTCAACACGGCTATGGCAAAGAGGTTGTACACTTGTTGCATCACTTATTACTATACATTCACGTCGATCCATTAGGGCTATTTTGGTTCAACGGAAAAACATCGATCCACTGGTTGTTGCCATCACTCTAAATTTCTGCATGCTCTCCTTACATAATCTCACCATATTTTTTCGTATGCATGTCAGATATTGTACACAGTCATGCTGAACATGTAGAGAAAAAGAGAAGAGTTTTGCGCGACAATACAATGTCATGCAGACATCGCTCCATGGTGGGTTCAATGGCAAACCCTCCCCACCCCTCTCCAGATTGTAATCCAGAGGAAGATATCTGTTCTGAGGCGGATTCGGACGCCGCTGACCACTCCTATTTACCCCACAAGGTGTTTGCTCTACCTTGGCATGATGATGTTAGTCATATCATGCATATGTTGCCTTGAAATGCCTACTTTTGACATCATATATGTCATCTGCTTATTTTAGACATGTTCTGTAATGCCACCGGAATTTATGCAGTCTCATGTCTTTTAGCCAGCCATAATATATGTGAAATGTGCGATGCCATCCTGTTTAAACAGGCATCATATATTTGAATGATATCTTGCCCATCCTTTTCTTCATTACATTTCCATTTGTCGACAATGTTTGTACATTAAACTACTCTTCTTGTGAATCAGCCATTTGGGTGGGACATGGAAAAATTTGGAGTGAAAACAAGGCCTTCAGAGCAGACAGTGCTACCTGTCGAAGCAGATCTCTTGTTGGGTCACGATAGCTCCTCAGAGATGGATTCAGAGACAGATGACCGGTCCTATTCCCCCACTGAGGTGTATGCTCTAACTTGGCATGGTTATACTGCTCATATCATGCATACGGTGTCTTGCATTGCATAGTTTAGACATCATATACACAATATTCAACACCATGTTCTTTGTTCAGACATCATATCAAATGCCCTCTGTTTAGCATATAAATCACATATGTTAATTAAATATTGCGATCCTGATTACTTAGATAACATGTAGGTGAATTATGTCATGCGATCATGTTTAGTTATTCATCATATCTTTGAATTATGTTATGCTATGCTATCCAGTTTAGATAGACATCATATATGTGAAATTATGCCATGCTATCCGTTTTAGTTAAACAATATACATGTCAACTATTTAATGCCCTCTTTTTTCCACACTATCTATTGCATATGTCTCTCATACAATGTCTGTACATTCAACTATGTTTCCTGTTTATCAGCTATTTGAATTGGAGCGGGTGATGCCAGTATCTAGCGGACTAAAAACACGGTCTTCAAATAAAACAGTGCTACCTCTTGGTGGAGATAGCACCCCGGTTGAACATGCACAAGAACCAGCCCTACCACACATAACCCAAACTCTCGCAGATTGTACCCCTACTACGATGGACAGAGAACCAGCTTCACCCAATCGAACCCCAACCCCAGGCGATAGTAACCCAGTTCCTGTTGACACAACACCATCTCCACCATAGTGCTCCCAAACAAGAGCAGTTACTAAGGCAGCTCCAGTGCCCAAAGGGCCAGTACTGTCACGACGAACCCCAACTCAGCCAGTTAGTACGCCAATTCCTGTGGAGGAAGCACAACCAGCTAGTCGTAGTTTAGCATCAATCGCATTTGATGTTGTTAAATCATATGTACATATCTTCCCATCTTGGAAATATTATACTGAAGTTGAAGGAAAATGCCAGTTGCAGGTGTTTGTCCAGGAGTTATGTGTAAGTAATATCATTCATGGCAATTACTTTGCTTCGTCCCATACATCCTACCTCCATTATGGTTATAATACAACAAATTTTCCCATTTTTCTCTATAGAGAAGGACCGATTTGGAAACTTGGGGTGAGGTAACCTGTGCTAATACCTCTGCTATCTTCAAGAATGCTTGGTGGCAGTATCAGAATTACCTGAAGAAAACGTACTTCACTGGCAAATAAACTCATCAAATTCCCTTACGTTCTCCTGAGACACATTTACTGGACGATGACTGGGAACGCCTTCTTCTGTACTGGTCCTGAACCAAGAATGTGGTAAGGTCTATGAGCTCATTTTCTATTTTTAAGTATTATATTCTTGCGTCTTACTGTATTCTGTTCATGTAGAACAAGTGCCTAAACCTGAAGAACAGTTGTTCTAATTTAAGATTCCATTGCTACCATAGGACAAAGATATATGTTTGTTTGATGCTTTTATTATGTACTAGTACTTGGCAATAGAAGACTTGGTAGTTTAATCCTGTCCACCTTACTAATGAACTGGTTCACCGAAATCAGTTTCATATACTAGTGCATGCTAGACTTGTTATGTGTTTGCTTGTTTCTTCTTTTAGAATGCTGACAGAATATTGGGGAAGAGTGCCTTATTAAGCAACGATAAAGGAAGTAATGCAGATAAGGTTCAGGATAGTGACACATCCTGTCTTGGTTTAGTGTTGGAGTTACTGTCCACTACCGCTTGCACAAGCTATTCAAACTCACTGTCTGAATCAGTTCAGTTTCTTGAGTCTCAACTACAAGCTGAAAGACATCGATCAGCTGTGCTGTGACAAGAAGCGGAAGGACTGCGGAAGTCCCTGGAGCATTCAGATGCATACTTTCTGGTGCAACAACAAGCGTTGGAGGATTTTAGCGCCAAACAGGACAAAGCTAATCAGCTTGCTAAGCTTATTGCCAGCATGGTGAATACCCAGGATAACATTTCTTGAGCTCTTCTGAAGTTGTTTCAGTTATGCTCTTGTTTTGCTGTCGCGTTTATTTGAACTGGTGGCCAATTTTGACGGCTAGTGTATATGATATGTTGCTTTGTTCCCTATATTTGCACTGATGGCGAACTTTGATGCCCAGTGGACGTAATATGTGTAATAGCCGCGATAGCCTAGCGTTAGTTGCTTGCTTATTTATTTCCTTGTTGTCTTGTTTATTTGTTTGCTTGTAGTCATTGCAGTTCTTTTTCCGCGGTTAACTAGTGGCTGCAATAACCTATTTTTTAGAACTAGGCCACAATAACCATGGGCTAATATTTACTGTAGTGACACTGGGCTCCTACGGGCCATAGAAATAGTGGGCCTTCTACGGGCCGTAGAAACAGTAGGCCTCCTACGGGCCGTAGAAACAATGGGCCTTCTACGAGCCGTATCATCAATGGGACTTATACGGGTCGTATGATCGATTGGCCAAACATGGGCCAATAACAGGCCGCATTATGGCCATAAACGGGCTAGAGTTGGAATCGTCCGTTCATGGGCCGACCATAACGGGCCATCGTTAATAGGCCGTATTTGATGACGCTATGAAAACGGCCCAACATATTAACGGACCACAAACGGGCCGACTGTAACCACGGGCTGAAGTTGGCCCACAAGCAGAAAATGACAGTATCAGGCCGTAAGTAAACGAATGCTGGAAATGAGCCCAAGAATAAATGGGCTCTGAGAAGGCCGAAAGATAACATGGGCTGGAAACGGCCCAACGGAATACGGGCCGTTAATGGGTATAAAAGTGATACACTGTTCATTACGAGCCAGTTTCACCACGGGCCGTTAATGGGTGTAAGGTGATACATTTTTCATTACGGGCCAGTTTCACCACGGGCCGTTAATAGGCCAAGAGTTACATAGGGCCTCGTATGGGCCGAAAGACGTAATGGGCTAGAAGTGAAAACGGGCTGGAATCATATTGGATGGCCCAGATGACGCTACTGGGCCTAATTCGGATAGGGCGTAACGGGCCTTTAGTTAGCGGGCTATAAATGGGCTATATGCGAACGGGCCATTAACAGGCTTTCCATGGGCCGGCCCGCCACCTTTTGACTAAGTCAAACGGGCCGGCCTTTTCACATGAATGGGCCTCTATTGGGGCCGTGCCACGTGTCGACGTATCATAGGCGCCTTCCGTCCAATGAGTGGTTGACATCTATCCCAACGATGAGCCGACACGTGTTTCCTCCAGTCAATGATGATTTTACACGTGGAAAATCCCCATTGGTCGGGGCTGTTAACAGGTTATCGGATCCAAAAACCGACCCGATAGCTTAACGGCGTTCTGTTACGGTGGATGCCACGTGTCGATCACCCTTGACGAAAGCACTTCTGTGACGCGCAATTTATCGTCATGGAAGTGGACACTTCCGTGATGATAATTTTGGTAATGTCATGGAACACTTCTACGACAGCACAGGTATGACTATCTTGATTTTGTCATAAATTTGTCATGGATGTACATGCATGACAAAAAAGCGACCTACTGTGACAAACACGTATCATCACGGAAGTGTATTTTTTTGTAGTGTGTGCTTGCGGCGACTCGGGTCTATTTCTTCCATTCTAAAATAAACCATATCCACTGTCCGGATGATGTTGATGAAAGTCTTGCATATCAATATTGAACCATGCTCTCTGCTGTGAGCTAGTATTTTTGGATGAAGGAACGATAGCCATTACTCTAACGGGGCTTTGAAAACCTCAATCATCCAATATTGGTTATGATAACCACAATGAAATTCCAGCCATGTTTGGCTATTAAAGATTTGAATAATATAACCCGATATGAAAACCTCAATCCTTTAACACTGGTTATGACAACCATAATGAAAATCCGGCCATGTTAGCTAGTAAAGATTGGAATGTATAATCCAGTTTAAAAACCGGTGCTTGATATGCAACTGTAATGAATACTTGTCCTTTGAACAATTGTACTTATCATCAACCCACTGTAGTTGTGAAAAGACTCAACAATTTGCTTGTTGGTGAGTTATAATCACAAGATCTTGTTTGTTTAATAAGTAAATCCAGAGTTAAATACCCGACGGCTCCTCGCCGATGGCGATTTAATGCGCATGCATCGTACTCCGGAATGTAACACATCGGCTTATAGACTTTGTAAAAATCAAGAACTCATAACCCCTGTAAACAGAGATGTTATACAAATTGCAAATATGCATAGTAATATAGTTCATAAGTTGGCTTTTCAGGCTCGACAGAAAGACCAACTTTTAAAGCTCGAATCCAGAGCGGGTTACAACCCAGAGACTCATGGTCATAAACAATCATTAAAAATATTATGATGGCGGCTTATAGCCAAAATCATACTAGCTACTTAAAGTCAAAAGCCAGGACGGGTGACAACCCGAGATATTCAAATATGAGTAACATAACCTGGAGCCTCACAACCCAGGTAGTCAAAATTTGTACAAAAGCAAAAACTTAAGATAAAACCATCCAGAAAACCCAAAATAAAGATATACAAAAAATCTAAAATATTTGCTAGGCGCTTTCAAGACACGACCGAAAAAAGTTGGCTCATAGGCCTTTTGCTTTCATGGCTACATACCCGTTGTGTTTATCCTAGCTCACTGTAAGCCGGCTCTCACGTGACACAAGCTGTCGTTTTAACCTTAACAAGTTCAGGGTCTTCAAAAAGATTGACTATTAAGAGTTCGGTGTGTCACTTGGCAGAGTAGCAAGTTGCAAACAGACAGGTGTAACTCTCAGGCTAGTCAAGACGGTATGAAAGCTAAACCCGGTGGGTTGGAAGCCCCCAAGTGACCTTATGATCAATTAACAAAGACTCATATGCACATAAATGAAATGACAGAGGCCCCGAGTTGCAGGGATGCCGACTTTGTTAAGTTTGTCGTAATATGATAAGCCCATAAGGCAGGATACCCATGTTTGAACCGCACATCATGGCAACAAGTTCTCTTTGGCAAACTTTCATTTTTCTCAGAAATCAAACTTGCGAGAGATAGATTCCTCTTGAACCAGATATTAAGAGCTCAAAACTTTGCGGGAGACAGATTTCCCTTGAGCCGGATTTTGAACCAGAATCTTTTCTCATAACTCGGAACTCTTCTATTGAGCCAGAACTTTTTTGATTGCCAGGCACTTTTTAAGCCGGAAATTTTCTCACGACATTTAAATTTTCACCAATGTGGTAGAAGCCTTTGGGACTGGGTTATTTTTTCCTCCAAAGAGTCGGGGTTCTTGAATTTGCTGAAAACTTGCAAAATTCGCTGAGTTATGTCTGTGTAGCCCCTGAGTCTTAAGACGACTCAAGGAGTTGGCTTGAGATTCTCCATACTTAACCATGATATGAACCAACATGAAATTGAACAACAGAACACTGGAATTTGCTGAAGTTGGAGGCAAAGTGGCCAGTTTGATGATCTTCGTAATACTCATTGTATATCATTGGCATTGATAATGCGATGTAAATCCACGGAAGGTTGATGTCGACCGCGGTGGGTTATAAATGACCCCGTATGTTTTGTGTTAGTAATCCGGCCAGTGGTTCATCCCTGCTGGTTTGTTATAGTTAATCCAACCGCAGTGGCAGCTACTGATGTGCCTGCCCATTGGGCCATCCGGTGTAGGCCGAGGCTGATAATATATTATGATTTGCTCCAGAGATGTTGGAAGAAAACCGGGCCACCGGAGCAGTGACTTGCTTGCACTCAATAAGCACCTCATGCAGACAGGTGTGGCCCAGTGTGTTGATATAGACCAGACCTCTTGAGGCGGACGGTAAAGACGGCTGCAGCATTAGAGGCCGCATGGACGCGGGTGAGTGGGCCACATGCATGGACAGATGAGCCGGCTGCGGCGTTGTAAGCTTGTGCAGACGGGCGAGCTAGTCACAGGCACGGTAAACCGTGCGGACGGGCGAGTCAGCCGCATTGTGTTGATGTAGACTGGGTCGTAGAGACCGCGGTTTTCACATACAGTCGTTGAGCATTCTGGCACAGTCAGATGCTAGTTCATGATAATGTAGCGCGAGCTATATATCCATGACATGACCATCGCTCTTGAAGTGAACAACTGTCCTGCATCAAAAAACATCACAAGCCAGAGTACTTGTTCTTTGAAGAATAGAAACATGTCAATAGAAATTGACTGTACATAATTCACCTGATTTGTCCGGAAGATAGATAATCTATTCTGTGAACAACTTCCAGTACTTGCAATGGCAATTTTGTGTTAAACATAAAGATTGATGGCTGAGATTTAGGAATATCTTTTCTTTTCTCTTCTCTCCTCTCTTTCCTATCTTTCCTTTTTTCCCTAATAATAAAGCACGGGTTGAGTCTCTCAGGTTCACCGTCACAATACGCTTTCTTCTCATGTCATAATAGGCTTTTAGGATTTGTATAGACAATATCGTAATATAAATATAAACGAGGTGGTACTAATTTGGGGTGGGTTCATCTTTTTTCTCTCCATCTCGCATACCCGATTGGGCCTCTGATTCACTCCGTCATCTTTTTTTTGAGTTGGCTTTGCCTAAGAAAATATGTTTCTATCTAGGATTAACAAAGAAACGTTTTCTCCTGCTGTCCATACGATGCCCGTCTCCAAAGTCCAAACACAACTCCTCCTTCCACCATTGTCTTTTATGCCAGCGAAGCCTACCCTCCTCTTGAAATAGGCCCGCACAAATCCTTCCTTCCTCGCATGTCCGTCGTCGCCGCCACTGCCGCCAGCACCGGCCACCTCGCCCCAGGCGCGGGACAGATCTAGGAATCTGGAGGGGATGGATGGAGTATAGCGAACAGGCCGACGGGGATGTGCTCTCTCCTCCCGCTACCAAAGCCCGTGGGCAGGGCGCCCGACCTCTAGATGACGCCGATGATAATCAAGGACGGATGTGCATCCTGGCATCGCAACTGAAGATGCGGCTGATTCATCTCTCCGTGAAGAGGATTAGCTCCACGATGCCCTCACCGAGCAGCCGATCAGGAAACTGCCCCGCTTCCCTGCTTCTTCCCTTCTCTCTGGTTATCCTGAGATGGCCCAGCTGGGTGCCAATCCGACGACAGCTCCCCTGCCCAGGCCCTCCATCGGCTCAAGATCCGGGGCCCTCTGCTCCTCGACGCCCCACATAGAGTGCTAAATCCAGCAAAACAGCCCCACCGCATTGCCGCTCCCATCTTCCTGCATCTTCCCGAGATGATTCGGTTAGGCACTGCCCTATCGACCAAGCATGTGTTGTCCACAGAAGCCAGCTCCTCCACCCATGCCTTCCTCTACAAGGTCGGTGAGGACACCCTTCATCTGAACCGATTGTGATAATCATGTGTAGGTACACACATGCATGTATTATCCACTGATTTAATTCAAATTTAGTTGTCCGTCTCCATCTCCAAATGGAGCAGAGCCGTCCAGCACACAACGTGATTTGCAAATCCATGTGGGAGGGTGAGGAAGCCGCCGGCGGATAGGATGAACATCACAGGCACGAGCATGCTAGCCACCCGTCTTGACGTTATAGGATCTGGTAATCTTCTTTTGGTTTTCTTATGTCTGCAATGCTAGGCACTGCCCTATCGACCAAGCGTGTGTTGTCCACAGAAGCCAGCTCCTCCACCCATGCCTTCCTCTACAAGGTCGGTGAGGACACCCTTCGTCTGAACCGATTGTGATAATCATGTGTAGGTACACACATGCATTTATTTTCCACTGATTTAATTCAAATTTAGTTGTCCGTCTCCATCTCCAAATGGAGCAGAGCCATCCAGCACACAACGTGATTTGCAGATCCATGTGGGAGGGTGAGGAAGCTGCCGGCGGATAGGATGAACATCGCAGGGTACGAGCATGCTAGCCGCCCGTCTTGACGTTATAGGATCTGGTAATCTTCTTTTGGTTTTCTTATGTCCGCAACGGCACTATAGTGGATTGGAATCATGCCATGAAGCATAAGAAGAGGAGGTCCATTCGCCATCAAGCCAACCTTGCACTGCTGCACCACGTCTCGCAACATTCCTGGCCCCCACTGCCTCTTCCGCACACGTCTATCCCCTTGAATCAGCGTACCTATTTTGTTTTCTTAAGAAAAAGACTGATTCATCTACAACTTGGATCAGAGAAAATTATTTGTCTACGAACCGGAGAAAAGGATCCAGCAATGGATGCTTTCAGATTTGGCTTTGACCCAAACTGGCCGCAGGCTTTCAAGTCTTGGGGCTCGGCTCGGTAGATCGAGGTCGAGAGAGGAGTGACCTAGGAGAGTAGTCAGACGACGGTGATGTCTAGGTGACATGAGTGCGATGGCGGCTGGGCATCGTCCGCATTGACGTGAAGGCAAGCGATCGCTTAGTTGTTAATTCACCGTTTGTCTCAACACCATTATATTTTTGTGATTCTCAATTTGTCTCATGATTGATCCATTCATAATTAGTAGTACACTTTATCTTCTGTTTCATGTGTTTTACGGGTGAAAGGGTTTGGATGACCGATGAGCATCTGGACGGCGATGTATGCCATCGGGAAGAATCCCACCTTTCTTGACTCGCCGGTCCTAACATAGAGAAGCAAGACACACCACCTTGCTAAGTACGCCCGCCTCACACCAATGTGTGCAAACGTACCCTCCTAGGCAGAATTGGGATGCCCGCTTCACTCCAATGCGTGCTCGAGTGGTCCCTAGGCCAATCGTTGGGTGGAGGAGGAGTATGAGGCTGAGGGCGACATCGGCGCCTGGTCAGTGCCTGGAGACCTTCTCAAATGCATTTGGCATCATGTAGGCCACACCCTCACCGAGGCAGCTGCACCTTGCCACCGTGTTGGGCCTTCATGGTGACGGTGGACAGCCGGACTTCCTGGTGGAGTTGAGGCGGATCCGATATTAGGCAATGAGACCCACATTGCACGTGGATGTACGCGATGTAGGACATAACCCGAACACACCGAGGAAGTAAAACACATATAGTTCATGTCTTTTTCCTTTTCACTGCTTTGACAACATTATTTTTTGAGAACCGACAACATTTTAACATGGTATCACCCGTTGCAACGCACGGGCAATTCTACTAGTGTTCTTTAAAGAATAGAAACATGTCAATAAAAATTGACTGTACATAATTCACATGTTTTGTCCGGATGATAGGTAATCCGTTCTGCGAACAACTTCCAGTACTTGCAATGGCAATTTAGCCACTCTCCACTGCCCTTGCAAAAGGGCTTCGACCACAGCAAGTGGAAACACGGTGGCTCAGAACGAGGCCGGGGGTGGCTCAGCACGGACTCTTTGGGTCATCTTTTAAAAAAAACCTAGCGCTTGACTTTTCTTCCAACTAGCCTTATATTCTCTTGTTCTTTTCTTTGACAGAGAATCGGGGCGGGTAGGAGGCAGCTTGCAAGCTCGCAACACTCACTGGCCGACGGCTCGAAAGTAGAGGCATGCGGTGGCGAGTCACCTGCACATGCGGGTCTCTAGGCACGGCCATTGAAGCAAGACGACTTGAGGGCGCTCGGTGAAGGCAGGCCGCAACGTCGGGTGAACATATGGTTCATGGACGGCAGCGGCTCAAGGTGTGGAAAGTAGCCCAAGGCGGTGGCTAACTCCGGCCGGGGCAGTTCTTGGCATGGCTGCGTCCATAGCTCAGAGGGTAGCAGCGATTTGGGCGGCTTATCACTACTAGGAAAAGGGCTATAGTTGATATGGACATTAATGGCGCACCATGTATGTGGTGCGCCACTGCTATATAGCCTGCGTTTGTGTGGATGTACAACCTTCGCCCTAGTTGTGCATGAAGAGGAAGTACATTCACATGAGTATGCTAAATGAAGGGCCGAAACAACCAGGGAACGACATCAATCTGTATTTGGGGCTGTTGAAAGAGGAGCTAGACACGCTGTGAAAAACGCCAGCCAATACGTGGGACACCGCAGAGAAAGAATATTTCCCTATGAGAGCCGCATTGCTCACGACGGTGCACAACTATCTCGGTTACGGATATCTCACGGGGCAGGTGGTCCACGGATTTTCTGGATGCGTCAGGTGCATGGATGCCACAATGTATCGCCAGCTAGATAGAGATCCCGGGTCTTTGAAAACCGTGTTCATGGGACATCGAAGGTGGCTTTGCGACGATGACCCATGGAGAAAACACAAGGATCTATTCGATGGTGAAACCGAAACCGAAGACGCCCGCGTACGAGGAGCGGTGAGGAAATAGACGAGCTGTTGAAAAATTGGAAAGATTGCCCACTGTCGGGAAAGAAGCAAAAGGCACCATAGCCGGGAAAGAAGTGAAAGGCGCCAGAGCCGCTGCTGAAGGTATGGAAAACGAGGTCTTTTTTCTGGGACTTGCCGTACTGGAAGATCCACCGTGTGCCTCACAGCCTTGATGGCATGCATATCACGAAGAACGTGTGCGACAGTCTACTTGGTACCCTGCTCAACATGCTAGAGAGGACCTGAGGGAGTCCTGGATTAGGGGGTCTCCGGACAGCCGGACTATATCCTTTGGCCGGACTGTTAGACTATGAAGATACAAGATTGAAGACTTCGTCCCGTGTCCGGATGGGACTTTCCTTGGCGTAGAAGGCAAGCTTGGCAATACGGATATGTAGATCTCCTCCCTTGTAACCGACTCTGTGTAACCCTAGCCCCCTTAGGTGTCTATATAAACCGGAGGGTTTAGTCCGTAGGACAACATACAATCATATCATAGGCTAGCTTCTAGGGTTTAGCCTCTACGATCTCGTGGTAGATCAACTCTTGTAATACTCATATCATCAAGAACAATCAAGCAGGATGTAGGGTATTACCTCCATCAAGAGGGCCCGAACCTGGGTAAACATCGTGTCCCCTGCCTCCTGTTACCATCCTCCTTAGACGCACTGTTCGGGACCCCTACTCAAGATCATCCGGTTTTGACACCGACAGGACCAAAGATGGGCTGAAAGCAAGGGCAGACTTGAAATCAATGGGCATCAGGGAGGAGCTTCACGCTAATGATGATGATGATGATGATGATGAGGTGAAGCAGGACACGGAAAGTTGTCGCAAAGGCAAAAAGGCCAAGAAGACCAGAAATGACTACCCTCCCGCATGCTTCACTCTAAGTCAAGAGGAGATCGAGCAGTTTTTCACCTGCCTCGTAGGAGTAAAACTTCCTTACGGTTACGCAGGGGAGATAAGCAGATACCTAGACTCAGCGAAGCAGAAGTTCAGCGGGATGAAGTCTCACGACTGTCACGTGCCGATGACACAGATACTTCCAGTTGCAATCCGTGGGATCATGGACACGCATGTCCGTGAAACGCTATTTGGCCTATGCAAATTTTTTGACGTCATCTCTTGAAAGTCTACAGGAAGAGATCGTGGTGATACTATGCGAGCTTGAGATGTACTTCCCGCCCGCATTCTTCGATGTTATGGTGCATCTATTGGTCCATATCATGGAGGATATCATCCAACTCGGGCCGACGTTCCTGCACAGCATGATGCCGTTCGAAAGGATGAATGGTGTCATCAAAGGATATGTTCGCAACATGTCACGTCCAGAGGGAAGAATAGCCAGGGGCTTTCTAACCGAAGAGTGCATCTCCTACTGCACGAATTATCTAGGCATCGAGAACCCCGTTGGTCTACCCATCAATAGGCACTTCGGCAGGCTCGCTGGATGGGGTCGCCGCGAAATGCATGTCGACTTCGAGGGTCGACTCGCCGACTTTGAAAGAGCAAACCTAGTCGCGCTACAACACATAGACGTGGTCGATCCTTGGGTGGTAGAGCACAAAACCTTTATTGAGAAGACGTACAATGACCGAGGCCAAAAGAGGACGGACGGAGATATGATCAAAGAGCACAACTCATGTTTCACGCGTTGGTTCAAGGAGAAGCTTCTGTCGTACCCTTTACATGAGGATTCTTCCGTGGAAGAAAAACTCATATTCGCCTTGTCACAGGGCGCCAAGTACAACCTGATGACCTATGAGGCGTACGATATCAACGGCTACACATTCTACACCGAGTAGAAGGACATGAAGAGCGATGGTTATTAGAACTTCGGGGTAACGATGGAATCCTACACCGATAACGACAAGGACAGATACCACGGAAGGATCAAGGAGATCTGGGAGCTGAGCTACGCTGGAGAGAAGGTCCCGATGTTCCGTGTCAGATGGGCCGAGAGCGTCATAAAAGAAGACCAGTATTTGACCACCATGGTTATACCCGAAGCCAAATCCAAGACTGCGGGCGCAAACGTCACCGTGAAAAATGAGCCATGGGTAATGGATTCCCAAGTGGACCAATGCTTCTTCATTACCGACCCGTCAAAGCCCAGTCGTGTTGTCATGAGGAGAGAGAAAAGGAAGATCATCGGAATGGATGGAGTCGCCAGTGAGCAAGACTTCGACATGTACGGGGACCCGAAGATGGAACATGATGACGACCATGAAGTGCCATACACCATAAGAAGAAGGAGGACCACCCTACCTAAAGGACGTCCGTTCAACAAAAGAACTCCATTTGCGAAAAAGAAGGGCAAGAAGATTGTGAAAAGATAGCTAGCTAAGATCGATTGTATTTAAATCGTAGTCTTCATTTCTCGATTGTATTTTGACATTTTGAAATGATATTTCTTCTGTTATTGTCCTCATGAATTTTGAATTTGTTAATATTTTTGAACTCATGAATATTTTTAAATTTCATGGGCACTTTTTGAATTCATGAATATTCTTCAAATTTGATGATATTTTTTCATATTCATAAATGTTTTACCAATTCACAAATGAATGCAACTAAAAATCCAAAAAAAATTGATGGTATTTTTAAATAAAAAATTAGATGATATTTTCCAATAAAAAATTTGATGATATTTTCAATTAAAAATAAAAAACAAATTTGATGATATTTAAAAAAATTTGGTGATATTTGATGATATCTTCTGTTCTAGTCCTCATGAAAATAACAAATTTGATAAAAAAACAAATTATTAGATGCAACAAAAAATAATGAAAAAAAGTTACTAATGGCGCACCAGAGGAGGGTGCGCCATTGCTATCAGAAAAAAAAAGTTACTAATGGCACACCAGAGGATGGTGCGCCATTGCTATTAGTGTTTTTATGGTGCACCCCTAGATGGTGCGCCATTACTTACATTCCCCCCTCTAGCTGGATACACCTTAGCCTGACCCCCCTTCCCTCTCCCTCGCCAGATCCCCCTTCCCTCGCTCACCACACCCGCTCCGACGACCCCCGCGCCCGCTCCACACCCGCTCCGGCTCCCCTGTTGGATAAGGCCGAGCCAGACCCCTGTGCAAACCCTAGCACCTCCCCACTTCCCCTCCCCTTGCACTGCTTCACCCGACTAGGTCGTCGCCGTCACCGCATCGTCCCAACGACCACCGTCATCCCCGCACCCCACCAAGGTGTCCAGGAGCTCTGAAGTGTTCTTCTACGTCATCTACGGACACCCGTTCGAGCTTGACGACTCTGTATCGTGCGGATCGAGTTCTTCTTCCACCTCCGGCCACCGCGTCCTCACCGTCGATCTGTGTCACCTCGTCAACCCCGGCCCCGCACGAGCTCGCCATCGTCTTCCTCTCGGTGAGCTGCACCGGTTCCCTTCCCCCCCTTCGATTTCGTCGCCGTAGACTGTCGCACCACCGCGCCCCAGCTCCTGGTTGCCGCCCCCCGTGGCCATGCTCCCCTCGGCCCCTGGCCGCGCCCTGGCCCCGCCCAGGCGTGCTCACCGCACTGTGACCGCGCCTCCACTATGCTCGGGCCGCGCCCAGCCGAATCACCCAATCTGATGGTTTATAGTTCTTATGTTCTTTCCAATTTGTTTCTTTTTACCATGCTTTGCTTATGTGTTCCTGGTTCTTGACTAATTGAACACCTCCTATTGCTACTATGGGACAATGTTCATTCTTTTCTTCTTGATGTTGCTATTTCCATTGAAGTACTCACATGTGTTCTAGATGAGCTGCTGCTAGTTAGTTCCCTTTAGACTACATTCTAGATTGCATAGCATAACTCCAGAATTTTGTCATTGCACACCTGCGCATATATTTCTGTTGTGAGCATAACTCCAAAATTTATTTATCTGTGATTCGTATTGGGTTAAAAACTGGGGTGACTCTGGCTGCAAACTGAACTTGGTTCGGTTAAAAACTGCACTGTCAAATCTGGACATCGATCTTATATCTAAAAAATGAGTTAGCTAGGCTCAGAATTTTGAGTTGGCCCCTTTACATAAGTTTTAGATAAAGTCTCAAGGTTTCTTTAGAGTATTTATTTGTGTCGTTTGGATGTACGGTTTGAGAGCAGCTATCAGTTTAGTTTGCTGTCCCGAAATATATGTTCCTGGGTACAATATTTTGAGGTGGTATTAAAATAAAGTTACAACATGAAAATTTTAGAGGCTGTTCTGTAGATACTTAAAACACATATCACTTGTCAGGTTTCGTTCGGTTTATTAAATCCTATGAAATTATCAAAGTGGGTTGTACTATGTTGGACAGAATTTTATGTTTGGACCAGACTTATACTCTCAGATTTTGTCATAGTTGATGGTGTGAGGACTTATAATGTGATAAAGTATATACGTTGTTGCAACACCTCCATATGAAAGTAGAGGCACATTGTGGTGCTAGTTTGCTGGGTTTTGTCTCCGACCATCGTGTCGTGATGATTTTGCAGGTACCCCGAGAGGCCCTTGAGTTTGCCGGAATGTCGATTAACTTCCGTTCCGGCAAATTCGGGTACTCCATATGTCCTATTTTCAGCAAAGGTCATGCTGAAATTTTCCGTGAATTTTAGCATGACTTTGCTAAAAATAGGACATATGGGGTACTTGTGACTAATGCATGGGCCGGGGTATCTTAGTACTTAATTAAGTAGGATCAACTACCTCTTGTGTTATGCATGGGCCTCAGCGTCAACAAACCCTAAATGATAAAACCTTGGCTTTTAGGGTGCCTCATT
Organism: Triticum aestivum; assembly: GCF_018294505.1. Classification (NCBI taxonomy): domain Eukaryota; kingdom Viridiplantae; phylum Streptophyta; class Magnoliopsida; order Poales; family Poaceae; genus Triticum; species Triticum aestivum. The sequence continues at coordinate 116,877,757 of NC_057797.1, read as the reverse complement.
GTCGATAAAAACCTAAATGATGAAAGCTTAGGCTTTTAGGGTGCCTCGGCATCGACAAACCCTAAATGATAAAAGCTTAGCTTTTAGGATGCCTCGCTGTCGACAAACCCTAAATGATGAGACCACGATCTTGTTCCATGACAATAACCAACTTTTTGACCAATTTTTCCCTATTTAGAGCGAAACATGGCCCACAATGATGAGGCCGACGGTTCGGGCAAGGCATTCTGGGAGCTGTCCCAGGAGATGGAGGAAGAACTTCACCGCTATGAGGACACTACGGAAGACACCGATCTCGACTACACAACCCCTAGTGGCGTCGGGGATGACACCACTGATGGTGCCGCCGAGGATGCCACCACTGATGATGGCGGCGCACGCACAGATGGCATCCAACCGAAGAGGCAACGGAAGGACCGGCGCTCGAACGTGCTCGACACCGTCAAGGAGGAATTTATTGAAGTGTCCTCCGAGGGGCATCCAACGGCACCCAAAGAAATAGTCAAGGGGTACGCGGGACAGCTCGGGTGCATTCTCCGGAGCACCGTCTCGATCAACACCGAGAACCTAAGGCATCGTGACCGAGGGAATTTGCGCAACCTCCTCTTCACGAAGCTGCACGAACGATACAAGTTCCCCGGTGACTTCGCAAACACAGGCCTCTCAGGCAATAAAGTGACCAGTGCCTCCCTCACGAAGATGAGCACGGCCCTGGCTACTTGGAGAGCCTCGGTGAAGAGCATGATTGAAAAAGGTGATAGTTATGAGAAGATCAAGGAGAAAAATCCTTTGATCAGCGAAGATGACTACCGGGAGTTCAAGATCAAGTGTGAGAGCAACGCATCTGCGGAATCAAGTCAGTGGGGGAAAGAGATGTGGGACTTGAACTTAGGGGTCCACAAACTCGGTCCCGACGGTTAAAGAGTGGCAGAACCTATATGGGACAAGGAGGACGCGGAGCGTGCCGAGCAAGGCCTACTGCCCCTCTTCGAGAAATACCGTGACAAGCAGACCAGGAACTATGTCAGGGCCCGGTACAAAATTGACCCGGTAACCAGGGAGCTTACCACGGATCCGAAGACCAAGGCGCTTGAGCGTGTTTTGGTAAGGAATACACCCCCGCATAATTAGCTCCATATGGTTGCATTCTAATTAACGAAGCCAAATTCCTAAATGGTTCATGTTCCTTCCGCAGGACACTGAAAGCAGTAGCGCGGGGTTGTCTCAGAGCTCCCCTTTCGACACCCCTTTAAATAGGGCGTTGAACGTAATGAAAAACAAGGATAAGCTCAGTAAGCCGACGTCAGCTGGTCATGTGGCCGGCAAAGGCTTGTCCATGAAATGGTCGGAGTACTATACCGCTGGGCGAAAGGAGAGAAAGACCAGCTCGGAAAGCCAGGAGCGCGAGGTTCAACAACTCAAGGCTCAAGTGGCGCAGATTACAGAGATCATCGAAGAGCAAGTGCGAGACCAACTAGGAGTGACGATCACCGCCATTATGCCTACCTTGTTTTCTGAGCTGTAGGCGTGGATTGCGGGCGGCCAACAGGGGCCGCCCCCGATTCCAAGCTTCACGGGCAGCAACTCGCGCAACGCACCAACGACACCATTAGTGTCTCCGGCGGAGGCGGCATTGTTATCTCCCGCGGCGGCGCCGGCATTGTAGCTTAATACACCCGGGTGTGAGAAGAATATTTCGGCCGGCACCTCGGCAGCAAGCGGCCCCTCCGTCACTTGCACGCCCACCATTGGCGGTGCCTGGACATTAGCCGAGCTCGACGTCATCACGGTAACTAATTAAGCCTCTCGGCCGATGACTTCATCTCCTTGCCTTTGACTGGGTATCCCTGACGCCCTATATGTTTTCGCAGGGCGCCGCCGACGTTCCGTGCAGTCTCCTACACCTCGTGAACGACGAGTTCGTCGATGTCGCCAAGGGCAGAATCGTTCAACCGGGCAGCCACGTGTTCCATGGTAATCTGATGCCACCCACCGTTTATAGGGTTCAACTGGTTCGGGTGTTGCCGGGCTTCGACGACATGTTACCTCCGTATCGACCCCATGGGGCTGACGAAGATGATGTGATGACCCTCAGCGCCTGCATAAGCTGGCCCATGCTTTGGCCGAAGAGCCAGATTCGTTTGGGGGTGGGTGACACCACCCCACATACAACACCGCTAGTCGTGCCGGCGCCAAGCCATGGCAAGACCCCCGCAACGCTATCGGACATGTCGGACATGGATATGGCATAGGATCCAGACATGCATATGGCTCAGGATCCGGACGACGACGACGATGACAACGACGGTACATTTACCAACGTCAATAAGTACTTCAACGAACATGGGTACGGTGACGAATTCTTGGGGCCTCCTTCTCAAGAACCCAACCCTGCAAAAGACAATCTAGTTGGTACCGTGGAGAAACCCAGTTGCAACAGGCGTCGTCTGGCATTCAGTTCTCAGGAGACGCCTCCAGCTGGCGCCTTCACCGAGCCTCAGATAGCCGAGGTGTGAAATACTATCAGCCCCAACACACTCAAGAAGGTTGTCTCTGAGCAGAACTTGATCCCATTACAGCAGAAGAAGAAGGGACGGAAAAGAAAGAGTAACAAGGGTGCGAGCCAGCCGGCACCGAGTACAATCCGTGCTCAGGACGGGCCACCTTCACCTAAGGATATCTCGAGGAGGGTGCATGTGGTGGGTAGGCCGATGCTACCGACTAATATGCTCAATGCTACAACCGGTGCTATGCGAAGTCTGCATGACAATGTTCTTTCTTTGGAGAAGCGGCGTCTCCGAGAGAATGATGTGGCATACTCGGTTTTCGTGGCCAAGGTGCCAGAGGGAAAGGGCTTTGTGGATAGCGCCATCGGGGGTATGATCGTCCTGTGGTTTGATGACATATTTGCTATGTTTAACCTTCATCCGCTACACTACACCTTCGTTTGGCTATTTTCGCTGAGTATGGAGATGCGGATCATTAGAGACAAGACCCTGGACATCGTGATAGTTGACCCCTTCGACATGCATGCCAAGATCTTGGGAAGCGGTGGGGACCGGCAAGTCGCGAGTTCATACCTTGAAGGCGTCATTCTAGCAAACCCAGATAAGGATAACTTCCTCGTGCCTTACTTTCCCGAGTAAGTCATCCCCTCATTGCCCAGTAACATAGGATTTCTTAGTTTTCGATCGTTCTTTTTTTCTAACATTCCGTGTTTTGTGCAGTGACACACATTGCACACTCATCCTCTTATGCCCGAAATATTCCATGGCCACGTATTTCGACTCAGACCGTCAGTCGAAGAAAGACTACACAAATATCAAGAAAGTTCTTGATGATGTTCTCCCTGGCTACGCCAGATCTGGAGGCACCTTCAGCAGGCCAATTCGTAGGTACGACAAGCACGTGTTCGCCCACAAAACGATGTTCCCCTGTGCCAAGCAGCCGCCTGGCGGTCAGAAGGATGCCTACTATGCCCTCCATCACATGCGGGCGATCGTACGGGACCATAATCACCTTTTGCTACCAGGACGCGGACATCAGACAAGAATTCTTTCGCATCCAGTCGGAGTTTGCGGAAATCATCCATAAAGATGTCCTTCATACCTCGGGGCAGTTCTACCTCAGATATCAACCGTCCAACAATGAGATAGAAACAACGCTACAAATGCAGGCTGATAACGCCCGCGATTTCATGACCATCATGACAGACGACGGCTTCATCCATGCTCCGGTCCCTGAGTCGAGTCGAAAGTACTGATGCTATGTGTAGTTCTGAAATATCGATTAGCTCATGTTGTAATTAAACTTTAATGAACTTGTATGTCTCTTTGGTTTGGACAGTCGCTCAACTTATATGTAATTGATGCTATTTATTAGTAGGACCATGAATCGTGCTATTAATGTCTTGCTTTTCTCTTCCGATCCTTTTGTTGCATACTTATATATTGCTTATGTATTGTCTGTGAATTGCTACTAACTTTTTGTTTGGATAGTGCATAGAGATGCCGTCGTATGTCGTGTACAAGGGTAAGGTTCCCGGAGTCTACGATGACTGGGAGGAGTGTCGGAAACAGGTGCACTGTTTCAGCGGTAACAGTTACAAAGGGTACACCACTAGGGCGGAGGTGGAGGCTAGATATGCGCGCTATCTAGCGGGAGAGAGGAGGAAGCGGAGGAGGAACCGGATGAAGACCAGTTTCATCGCGATGATGCTAATCATGATGACCGCAACTCTCTTCTATGTGATGGTAGTTTACATGATCGATATCGACTTGTAATGTGAAGACAAACTAGCTAGTCGCGGTCTCGAGACTTGTAATGTTCTAACTTTTTCATTATTTTGAATTCGGAGGCTAGCTAATATGATGAATTGTATTCGAAGACTAATCTTCTATTGTATTCGATAAATCTTTTGTTGCTATGTGGTGCTGTCTATATTCTGTGCAGTAATATATTTTGTAACCGGTGCAAATATCAGAAAAGAAAATTAATAATTTCTAATATTCATACTAGTGGCGCACCATACAACACATTAGTGGCGCACTGCTGTAAAAATACTACTGGTGCATTGTCTGTTAGTGCGCCATTAGTAACCCAGAGCAGAAGGTAAATATGCCCCCCTGGGAGGCATACTAATGGCGCACCATGGGACATACTAATCTAGCACTGCCTGGTGCGCCACTACTGTCTGATATAGTAATGGCGTGATGATAGTGGCGCACCTGTAGTGCGCCATTAATGGCCAAAATAGGTGCACCACTAACAGGCCTTTTCCTAGTAGTGTATGGCGCGGCTAACACGATGGGTCAAGGAAGAAACGACATGCGGTGATGGGGCGGCTCAAGCAGGCGCGTAGCTGACTTGAAGAAACAGCACAACGACAAAGTAGCGGGGCTCCGGCGATTTAGTAGCTTGGCGAGGGCCCTCGGTAGTGGACTAGGGCGACTCAAGTTGAGGTGGAAAGTCCTACTTCCTGAGCTTGTGTTGGTTTTTCCCTTGAAGAGGAAAGGGTGATGCAGCAAAGTAGAGATAAGTATTTCCCTTGGTTTGAGAACCAAGGTATTAATCCAGTAGGAGACCATGCTCAAATCACCGAATACCTGCACAAACAATCAAACAACCTGCACCCAACGCGATAAAGGAGTTGTCAATCCCTGCATGGTTACTTGCAAAAGTGAGATTTGATAGAGATAGATAAACGATAAAGTAAATATTTTTGGTTTATAGATCGGAAAGGAAAAGATTGCAAAATAGTAAATCGGAAACTAATATTGTTGATCGAAAACTTATATGATGGAAAATAGACCCGGGGGCGATAGGTTTCAATAGATGCTTCTCTGAAGATAGTAAATAATACAGTGGGTGAACAAATTACTGCCGAGCAATTGATACAAAAGCGCAAGGTTATGACGATATCTAAGGCAATGATCTTGAATATAGGCATCACCTCCATGTCAAGTAGACCAAAACGATTCTGCATCTACTACTATTACTCCACACATCGACCGACTCCTGCCTGCACCTAAAGTATTAAGTTCATGAAGAACAGAGTAACACATTAAGTAATATGACATGATGTAGAGGAATTAACTCAAGAAATATGATGAAAACCCCAACTTTTTATCCTCGATGGCAACAATACAATACATGCCTTGCTCACTGGGAAAGGACAGTGCAAGATTGAACCCAAAGCTAAGCACTTCTCCCATTGCAAGAAAATCCAATCTAGTTGAACAAACCAAACCGATAGTTTGAAGAGAATTAAAACGATATCAAATCATGCATAAAAGAATTCAGAGGAGATTCAAATAATATTCATAGATAAGCTGATCATAAATCCACAATTCATCGGATCTCGGCAAACACAATGCAAAAAAGTTTTACATCGAATAGATCTCCAAGAACATTGAGGAGAACATGGTATTGAGAATCAAAGAGAGAGAAGAAGTCATCTAGCTACTAGCTATGAACCCGTAGGTCTGAGTTAAACTACTCACGCTTCATCGGAAGGGCAATAGAGTTGATGTAGAAGCCCTCCATGATCGAATCCCCCTCCGGCAGGGTGCCGGAAAAGGTCCCTAGATGGGATCTCATGGGTACAAAAGGTTGCGGCGGTGGGAAAGTGTTTTCGTGGATGCCTAATACATCTCCAATGTATCTACTTTTCCAAACACTTTTGCCCTTATTTTGGACTCTAACTTGCATGATTTGAAAGGAACTAACCCGGACTGACGTTCTTTTCAGCAAAATTGCCATGGTGTTATTTTTGTGTAGAAATAAAAGTTCTCGGAATGACCTGAAAATCCACGGACACGCGTTTTGGAATTTTTGTACAAAAGGTCGAGTTCATACCAGCTTTTCTCATCTCAATAAGTTCATCATATAATCATCATTATTCCCTTTCACTCGCACGACCGAATAGTGTGGATAATAATAATAGTGCATGTGCATTGGACTAAGCTAGAATCTGGAAGCATTCAATTCAAGAGAGAAGACAAGGTAATATGGGCTCTTTGCTAGATCGACAATAATGCATATAAGAGCCACTCAACATTTTCATTATGATCTTCTCCTCTCGATCCCCAAAGAAAAGAAACAAAACTATTTACACGAGAAAGCTCCCAACAAGCAAAAGAAGAACGAGAAATCTTTTTAGGTTTTCCTTTTAATTACTACCACTACAGGCATGGAAAGTAAACTAACTAGGAGCTAAAACTAATTTTTTTTTTGTTTTTCCTAAGGTTTATCAAACACGCAAGAAGAAAGCATAAAAAGGAAATAAACTAGCATGGATATTACAATGAAAAAGTATGAGCACCGACAACTAGCATGAGTGTGTGAACATAAATGTCATGTCGGTGAGAAATACGTACTCCCCCAAGCTTAGGCTTTTGGCCTAAGTTGGTCTATGGCCACGGCTGGCCTGGTCAATATCCAAAGTTGTAGCTGGGGTCGTACTGAGATGCAGCGGCAATTGCCTGATGAGCTACAGCTTGGAGGCGAGCTGTCTCTGCCCTCCTCTCGTCCTCGGTCGCCTCCTCCCTGGTTATAAAATATCTCCCTTTTGCCTGAAAGTCAAAGAAAGTAGGAGCAGGGAGAGCGAAGTGATAGGTGCGTCGTCTGTCAAAGATTTGTCGATACTGGAGGAACTGATCGTTCCTCAACAAACTGATGACGAACCATAGCATCGTAATCTATATAAGAAGGAGGCAACTCAATATCATGTCCACGTATGGGTATCTCAAGAAAGTTAGCTATACGGGTTGCATAAATTCCACCAAAGAAATCTCCATGAATACGATTATTATGCAATCTACGTGCAATCATAGCCCCCAAGTTGTATTGTTTATCTCCTAAAACAGCGCTTCTGAGAACGCTAAGATCACGCACGCACATATGACATGCTTCATCTTTACCATTAATGCATCTACCTATAAGAGAGCAAAATAATGTATAGCAGGAAAATGAATGCTCCCTATGGTAGCTTGCGTCACATCCCTAGATTCCCCCAGTTATACTAGCAAGAAAATCTCTAAATTCAGACTTGCGAGGTTCACTAACATCACCCCACTGTGGGAGTTTACTAGTAGTGTTAGAATCTTCTAAGTACATGGTATAAGATTTATCATAAAGATCAAACAGGACAGTTTGAGAATTGCATGATGATGACAATTTAAACCTTCTCACAAATGAATCAGTTAAATAGTGGTATTGGCGGCAGTTATCTGCCTCAAAGCTCTCAAGATCAGCATTACGCACATAAGCTTTGAATTCCTCCTTGATTCCCGCTCGAACCATGAAGTCCTCTGACGGACATTCATAGGGCCGTACTTGAGCATCCCTTGGTGGTTCCTCGTCCACATCATGTCTTGCAAGTCTGGGTGCTTTCTTCCTTGAAGAACCACCTTCGTACATTTTCCTAAACATATTTCTTCCTCTGAAAAATTTCTGAAATTTTTAGTAACTTCAAAATAAAAGTGAACCAAACTCAACAATATTGATAGAAACTACTCCTACAAGTTCCTAGAGGATATATCATGCATTAAAACTACTTTGACCACATAAATTTGACATGCAAGCTCAAGAACAGGGTCACCTAAGCAGCAAAAATATGCAATGAATAAAGCACTAGAACAAAAATTATTTGGACCATTGGAGGAGTCACATACCAAAGAACAATCCCCCAAAGCAGTTTTGTGAATGGAGCTTTGAACAAGGAGATCGAAAATGGTAGCAAGATGAGCTTGGACTCGGCTTTGAGCTCGTTAGTGATGTTTGTGGGAGGAAGGAGTGTGTGGTGGCTAGAATAAGTGGAGGGTTGCCACCATGGGCCCATGAGGTAGGGGGTTCCCAGGTGGTGGGCGCGCCCTGTACCCTCGTGGCCAGGTGCTTGCTCCCCCTGGTGTGTTCTTAGTGCCAGATATTCTCAAATATTCTAGAAAAAATCATATTTAAATTTTAGGGCATTTGGAGAAATTTTATTTTTGCGGTACTTTTATTGCATTGATAATTCAGAAAACAGAGAGAAATTACTATTTTTGCGTTATTTAATATAAATAACAGAAAGTAAAAAGAGGATACAGAGAGTTGTGTTTTCTAAATTCATCCATCTCATGCTCGTCAAAAGGAATCCACTAACAAGTTGATCAGGTCTTGTTAACAAACTCACTCCGAATAACATGGAACCGTAGAATTTTCGAATAACACTAGGTTACCTCAACGGGGATATGCACATCCCCAACAATAAGAATGTCATATTTCTTCTTGACAGTAGGAAGATGAAATTCAAAACCTCCAATAGTAATTGTTGAAAATTTTCCAATAGAATTGATACTGTGGACTTGAGGTTGTTTCCTCGGAAAGTGTACCGTATGCTCATTACCATTAACATGAAAAGTTACATTGCCTTTGGTGCAATCAATAACAGCCCCTACAGTATTCAAAAAGGGTCTTCCAAAAATAATAGACATACTATCGTCCTCGGGAATATCAAGAATAACAAAGTCCGTTAAAATAGTAACGTTTGCAACCACAGCAGGCACATCCTCACAAATACCAACAAGTATAGCAGTTGATTTGTTAGCCATTTGCAAAGATATTTCAGTAGGTGTCAACTTATTCAAATCAAGTCTACGATGTAAACAGAGAGGCATAACACTAACACCGGCTCCAAGATCACATAAAGCAGTTTTAACATAGTTTCTTTTAATGGAGCATGGTATAGTTGGTACTCCTGGATCTCCAAGTTTCTTTGGTATTCCACCCTTAAAAGTATAATTAGCAAGCATGGTGGAAATTTCAGCTTCCGGTATCTTTCTCTTATTAGTAACAATTTCCTTCATGTATTTATCATAAGGATTCATTTTAAGCATATCAATCAAACGCATACGCAAAAAGATAGGTCTAATCATTTCAGCAAAGTGCTCAAAATCCTCATAATCCTTTTTCTTGGATGGTTTAGGAGGAAAAGGCATGGGTTTCTGAACCATGGTTCTCTTTATTTACCGTGCTTCCTAGAAACAAAGTCTCTCTTATCACAACGTTGATTCTTTGAATGTGGGTTATCAAGATCAATAGCAGGTTCAATCTCTACATCATTATTATTGCTAGGTTGAGCATCAACATGAACATCATCATTAACATTATCACTAGGTTCATGTTCATTACCAGACTATGTTTCAGCATCAGAAATAGAAATATCATTGGGATTCTCAGGTGTGTCAATAATAAGTTCACTAGAAGCATGCAAAGTCCTATCATTTTTCTTTTTCTTCCTTTTAGAAGGATTAGGTGCATCCATAGTAGTTCTCTGAGAATCTTGCTCAATTCTCTTTGGGTGGCCCTCGGGATACAAAGGCTCCTGAGTCATTTTTCCACCTCTAGTCATAACTCTAACAACATTATCATTCTTATTATTTAATTCATTGATCAAATCATTCTGAGCTTTAAGTACTTGTTCTACTTGAGTGGTAACCATAGAAGCATGTTTACTAATAAGTTTAAGTTCACCTTTAACATTAGCCATATAATCACTCAAGTGTTCAATCATGTAAGCATTATGTTTCAATTGTCTACGAACATAATCATTAAAATCTTCTTTCTTAACCATAGAGTTATCAAATTCATCCAAACATTGGCTAGCAAACTTAGCAGGAGGGATTTCAGCTTTATCATATCTATAGAGAGAATTTACCTTTACTACCTGTGTTGGGTTATCAAGACCATGTGTTTCTTGAATAGGTGATGAATTAAGACCATGTATTTCTTCAATAGGAGGTAAATTCTTAACATCTTCAGCTTTTATACCTTTTTCTTTCATAGATTTCTTTGTCTCTTGCATATCTTCAGGAATGAGAAATAGAATACCCCTTTTCTTTGGAGTTGACTTAGGAGTTGGTTCAGGAAGTGTCCAATTATTTTCATTGGTCAACATATTATTCAATAGAATTTCAGCTCCATCAACAGTTCTTTCCCTGAAAACACAACCAGCACAACTATCCAGGTAATCTCTGGAAGCATCGGTTAGTCCATTATAAAAGATATCAAGTATTTCATTTTTCTTGAGAGGATGGTCAGGCAAAGCATTAAGTAATCGGAGAAGCCTCCCCCAAGCTTCTGTGAGACTCTCTTCTTCAATTTGCACAAAATTACATATTTCTCTTAGACATCTTGTTTCTTATGAGCGGGGAAATATTTAGCAGAGAAGTAGTAAATCATATCCAGGGGACGACGCACACAACCAGGATCAAGAGAATTAAACCATATCTTAGCATCACCCTTTAATGAGAACGGAAATAATTTAAGGATATAATAGTAGTGAGTTTTCTCATCATTAGTGAACAGGGTAGCTATATCATTTAATTTTGTAAGATGTGCCACAATAGTTTTAGATTCATAGCCATAGAAAGGATCAGATTCAACCAAAGTAATTAACTCAGGATCAACAAAGAAATCATAATCCTTATTAGTAACAATGATAGGTGAAGTGGCATAAGCAGGATCATATTTCATTCTAGCATTCAAAGTTTTTCGTTTCAGCTTAGCTAAAAGTTTCTTAAGATCACTCCTATCATTGCAGGCAAGAAAGTCTCTAGCAGTTTCTTCATCCATAACATAACCCTCAGGAACAACGGGCAATTCATATCTAGGGGGAGAATCGTCATCATCACTTTCATCAATATTATCAGTTTCAATAATTTCATTCTCTCTAGCCCTAGCAAGTTGTTCATCAAGAAATTCACCAAGTGGCACAACAGTATCAAGCATAGACGTAGTTTCATCATAAGTATCATGCATAGAAGAAGTGGCGTCATCAATAACATGCGATATATCAGAATTAATAGCATGTGTAGGTGTTGCAAGTTTACTCATAAAGAAGGTGAATCAAGTGCAGAGTTAGATGGCAGTTCCTTACCTCCCCTCGTAGTTGAGGGATAGATCTTGGTTCTTTGATCTTTCAAGTTCTTCATAATGATAAGCAGATATAAATCCCAAGTGACTCAAAGAATAGAGCTATGCACCCCGGCAACATCGCCAGAAAATGTTCTTGATAACCCACAAGTATAGGGGATCGCAACAGTTTTCGAGGGTAGAGTATTCAACCCAAAATTATTGATTCAACACAAGGGGAGCCAAAGAATATTCTCAAGTATTAGCAGCTGAGTTGTCAATTCAACCACACATGGATTACTTAATATCTGCAGCAAAGTGTTTAGTAGCAAGTAATATGATAGTAGTGGTAACGGTAGCAAAAGTAATTTTTTGGGTTTTATAGTGATTGTAACAGTAGCAACAGAAAAGTAAATAAGCAAAGAACAATATATGAAAAGCTCGTAGGCATTGGATCGATGATGGAGAATTATGCCGGATGCGATCGATCAAACAGTGATAACCTAGGGTGACACAGAACAGGCTCCAGTTCATCAATGTAATGTAGGCATGTATTCCGAATATAGTCATACGTGTTTATGGAAAAGAACTTGCATGACATCTTTTGTTCTACCCTCCTGTGGCAGCGGGGTCCTATTGGAAACTAAGGGATATTAAGGCCTCTTTTTAATAGAGTACCGGACCAAAGCATTAACACATAGTGAATACATGAACTCCTCAAACTACGGTCATCACCGGTAAGTATCGTGATTATTGTCACTTCGGGGTTAACGGCTCATAACACATAATAGGTGACTATAGACTTGCAAGATAGGATCAAGAACTCTCATATATTGATGAAAACATAATAGGTTCAGATCTGAAATCATGGCACTTGGGCCCTAGTGACAAGCATTAAGCATAGCAAAGTCATAGCAACATCAATCTCAGAACATAGTGGATACTAGGGATCAAACCCTAACAAAAGTAACTCAATTACATGATAAATCTCAACCAACCCATCATCGTCCAGCAAGCCTACGATGGAATTACTCACACACGGCGGTGAGCATCATGAAATTGGTGATGGAGGAAGGTTGATGATGACGATGGCGACGGATTCCCCTCTCCGGAGCCCTGAACGGACTCCAGATCAGCCCTCCCGAGAGAGTTTAGGGCTTGGCGGCGGCTCCGTATCATAAACATGATGAATCCTTCTCTCCGGTTTTTTCTCCCCGAAAGTGAATATATAGAGTCAGGGTTGAGGTTCGTGGAGCATCAGGGGGGTCACGAGGCAGGGGGCGTGCCCCCACCCTCATGGACAGGTGGAGGCCCCCTGATGTGGATCTTTCTTCCAGTATTTTTTGTATATTCCAAAATAAATCTCCGTTGATCTTCAGGTCATTCCGAGAACTTTTATTTCTGCACAAAAATAACACCATGGCAATTCTGCTGAAAATAGTGTCAGTCCGGGTTAGTTCCATTCAAATCATGCAAGTTAGAGTCCAAAACAAGGGCAAAAGTGTTTGGAAAACTAGATACGACGGAGACATATCAAGTCCAGATCGCCTCCTGCGGCCGCACCCCTCTCCGCAAGTAAAGGTGGTGACGGTGGTCGTGCCTCTCTAGCCCGATCAGCCTCGCGAGGCTGGGTGGAGCATCCTCAGGAGGAGTCAGCCCCCGAGGTCCCGCCGGCTCCGGAGGTGCCAGCGTCTGGCTCGGGCGCTGGGGTCCTCGAGGCTCAGGAGCCTTTGGCCTCTCAGGTCATGGTGACGACAACGCCTCTTCCTCATCCTTCTGTTGTACTGCTAACCCCAGGTTCCTCCGCCTCTCCTGACGTCCTGGAGCGGGCTCTATCTACAATGCCTTGCTGCGAGGAGATCTTCAGGGCACCGACCGTTGCCTGGTGGTTGGGCGACACTGAGCCAAGCTGTAGCCGACTCCGAGAAGGACAGGGAGGCCGTTGCCCAGGCTGTGGCCGCCCGCGAGGTGGCGTTGAAGGACGCCGAGGCTGCCCAGGATCGCTGCCGGTCGCTAGCGGCCGAGCTGGAGACCGTGCGGAGGGAGCACGCGAAGGAAGCCCGAGGCCGCAAGGCGCAGGAGGAGAGTATGAAAGCCTGGGAGGACGCCGTCAAGGATCACGACGCCGAACTAGAGTAGTTGGCGAAGGCGGAGGCCACAGAGCGCGACCGACTGGAGGAGTTCGAGCAGAAGGTGAAGGCGGAGAAAGCCGAGCTTGACGACAAGGCGAAGGTCCTGACTGAGGACCGCGTGGCCTTCAAGCTCCTTGAAGAGAAGGCTCGGACAATGTTGAAGTTTCTCGACGAGAAGGGCTTGGAGGAGCCGCTGGTTGCTAACGACGGGGGCCCCAACCAGCTGGTTCCTTTTCTAGTTGATGCGCTTGAGGACGTCATGAGCAGTATCAGTCCAATTGCGGAGGGAGAAGACCGTGTTCTCTCCTCGGTCGCGCTGACGCACGTCTTGACAAGCTGCTGGAGCCTATGAAAGATGAGCATTATGAGGCCGCTGCTGCAGCTATAAAGGGTCAGGTGGAGGCCCTGCTGAAGAGGTTCTGCGCCTTTGCTCCTGCGTCGCCGACCGACGGTGCTACCGAACCCGCAACTCCGGCTGGTGGTGCAGGTGAAGGCGACGCCGTTGGAGAAGAAGCATCCCTTGCAGGCGACAGTGGCGTCCAGGGATTACGAGGCAATCCTACCAGCGGCTCCCTTCCTGTTTTAACTTCTGCAATATGCACCATGCCTCGTGGAGGCGTTAAACTCGCGTTTGATTTCAGGGGAACAATATGTCCTGTAATATTTGCTTTGAGATTCTGTGATTTTCTTTCTATCCGCTTTATGTTCTACGTCGGCAGGACCCGACCCCGCGCATACCTCAGCCGCCATTGGGCCGACCAGATCACCAGGACGGACCAAGGAGTGAGGGGCTACGTGATCAGTTAGGCTCCCGAGTCGCGATGCTCAGGAGTCCCCCTTGACGCGCAAACAACTTATAAAAAAGGAGATTTAGGAGTAGGTCTAGTGTTCTATGTTGGCAGGGCCCGACCCCGCGCATACCTCAACTGCCATTGGGCCGACCGGATCACCAGGACGGACCAAGGAGTGAGGGGCTACGTGGTCAATTAGGCTCCTGAGTCGTGATGCTCAGGAGTCCCCCTTGACGTTCAAATGACCTTCGTACCTTGCTCCGCTTGGGAGGGCGCGTGACGACCAGGTCCGAGGGACCTGGCAAGGTGGCGTACGATTGGGCGTGACCCGTGCTTAGCCCCCGTGCCCAGCCCCCTCGTGCGACTCTCCCGAGGGGAGGTGTTGTGATGAGGCCAGACACCAAGCTCGGAGGCTCCTTGAGGTTGATACGGTCGTGAGGCCGCCCTTAGCTGTTTATCACCAGATGGACAATGGCGCTTCCGCACTTGCATGGGCATAGCCGCTCCTCGGTAGTGTCGACTGCCAGCACGGAGCATGGTGCTTCCACTGGTACGTGGGAGGGGACTCCCTACTACGGGGAGCCCCTGGGGCATATACAACCCCGCCCTGACACGTGGCTTGCACGGTAGGGTGAGACGAGGTGTATCTGGGCACTCGTGAGCCAGTGCAGGACTCACGAGGCCTTACCTCAAGGCGGGTTGCGCTTGGTCTTGGTTCTTGATGGCTGCGACATTCCTATGAGATGGTTAGACAACCCGCGCCGAGTGGATTTCCTTAGGCTATCACACGAGAAGGCTAAGCACCAATGACCCCAGGAGGTGACGTGAACGGGGCCGGCCCGCCAGACAGAGCTCAGCCGTTAGATTTATCGACGCTGCAGGGACGGGACTGAGCACAAACGCCGTGCCTAGCCTTCTTATGCGAAGGATCCTGAAGAAAGATTGTCGGCGCGCGGCTCCCATGATGGGTGACAATCAAGCAGGTGATAACCATAGATAGATTATGCATGAAAAGAAACTGGCTTAGGTAGATGCGAGAACGATACATGCCATTTGGTTGGACCCGAGCGGCCTGCGGTTGATGCAGCCCGAGGGGCGCTCCCAGCAGAGCGAACTAAAGATGCAAGCAGATACATGTCGCAGGGACGGACCCACGCGGCCTGGGGATGATGCATCCCAAGGGGCGCTACAAGCTGAATGAACTTGGAAAGATGTCACCTGGTTTGGTTGCCGAAGGAGTGTCGTGGTAGCTGAAGACATGTAGAGAAGAAGATGCTCCTCACAAGCCGCTGAGACCCTGAGCCTATGGAGGCTCTGGAGGCTCAGGGGGGCTCCGGAGGACCGCCTCCATCTCCGCCAGGACCGCATGGTGCTTGGCCTCCTGACCTGCCAGGATGCTCCGCAGATTGCGCTGGAAGGCGGCAGCCACGCTCGGCATGCCGAACGGCATGCAAACGTAGCTATGAGGCGGGCCCTCACCCCTGCCAGCACGTGAAGGCCAGGAGCGCTCCTGAGATGCGGCCCTGTTGAGCCCTGGGATGTCGATGCAGACGCGCAACTCACCACCCTCGCCTGGGTGAGGAGTGAAGCCAGGTGGGCGGAGGTCGTCGCGTATTCCTCTTGCTTCCTAAAGCTCCTAAGATGCCTTGGTGATGAACTCCTGAGCGCCGGGCGCTCCTCGCCCGGTGTCCTGCTGAGGGAAGCGTGCTGTGAAGCACGCCTCCACGTGGTGCCCGAGCGCCTCCCTCGTGATGCTGGCCAGATCCGAGGCCCTCTAGAAGAAAGCCCCCGAGCCCTTCCCGAGGAGGGCGCTGGGCGCACCTCCCTATGCGAGGGAGGGAGGCGCCCCAGGCGCCGGCGCGGATCCTGAAGTGCTGCCACTGGAGGTGCCGCTCCCTTGAGGCCCAGTACGGAGTAGCTGCTTCTTCTTCTTGGGGTTGGCCTCGGGAGGGTACTGCGCACCTGCGCTGTTAGGGTCTTTCATTGATGCAGCTTGGAAGGCGCGCTCGAGGGAGCACGCCGCGTCTGTTTCTTCGCAAGGGACCGTGGTGATTCCGCCTCTTCTTGGCATCTTGAGGATGTTGTAGCCATGGTGGGTGACTGCCATAAATTTGGCCAGTGCTGGGTACCCGTGGATGGCATTATACGACAGGCGGATGTGGGCGACATCGAAGTCGATGAGCTCGGTGTGGTAGTTGTCGCACTGACCTAAGGTGACAGGGAGGCAAACTTTCCCTATCGGGGTGGTGGAGCCATCTGTCACTCCAGAGAAAGGCTTGGTGGGCTGGAGCTGATAGTATGGCACTTGAAGGCTGTCGAACGTCTCGACGGACAGGGCACTGAGTCCTGCGCCACCGTAGATGAGGGTCTTGGTGACTTGGACATTGCTGATGACGGGCGAACAGAGCATCGGGAGGACACCAGCGGTTGCCGTGCATTTGAGCTGGTCCGCCGAGCTAAAGGTGACGGCATACTTGGACCACCTGAGCGGGCGCGTAGCCTCGAGCTTGCGGAGGGCTGCATTCACTTCATGGGAGAAATGCTTGAAGATGCGCTGAGAGGCTAGGGCCTAAGCACCACCCAAGATGCAGGCGATGGCGCGTGGTTCCTGGAAGCCCTCGGCCCCTTCGTCCTGTTGATGTTCGTTGTTCCTTCTTGGCGGCGGCGGCGGAGGGAGACCAGGGTTACCCTGAGGACGATCCTCATGAGGCTGGTCCCTCCAGGCGCCCTCACGAGGCTAGTCTGCCAACGATCCTCGCAAGGCTGGTCGCACCACTCTTGGTGGGGCCCATGGTCGTCCCAACGTCCTCCACCTCCTCGGCCGTAGCCCCGGTCGTTGCGCTCAGGGCGTTGACCGAAGCATCCGTCTCGAATGGCCCTAAGCTCTTGACAATCATTGGTGTTGTGCATGCGCACGTTGTGGAAGGCGCAGAACGTACGACTACCCTTGGATGATTCAGGAACATCTCGGCCGCGCTTGGTGTCCGGTTCTGCTGCAAGCACGGCCACCCCTTTGCGCTTCACATCCTTGACCTTGGCCTTCTTCTCCTCTGGATATGCAGCAGGGTGCTCGAGCAGGGAGAGACGCCCCTCCTCAGCCCTTGCACACTTGGTTGCTATGTTGAACAGCTCCAAGGTCGTGCACAGCTCCTCATGGATGGCGAGCTCCTCCTTCATCAAGATGTCGCGGACGCCGTCGGAAAATGCTGAGATGATGGCCTTGTTTGTCACCTTGGGAATCTTGATACACGCGTTGCTGAAGCCCTAGATGTACTTATGCAAGGTTTCTCGCGGTTGTTGCTTGATGCGGCACAAGTCACCCGTGACGGGGGGGGTCGCGAGTGCCCTGGAAGTTGGTGATGAAGCGGCTGCGCATCTCATCCTGGGAGGAAATTGAGCCTGGGGGCAGGTTCATGAGCCATGAGCGAGCGCCGTCCTTGAGGGCCATGGGAAACTAGTTCGCCATAATCTTTTCGTCGCCGTTGGCCGCCTCAATGCTCAGCTCGTAGAGCTGCAGAAACTCCACAGGGTTGGGGGTGCCGTCGTAGGGAGGAGGTAGATCTGACTTGAACTTGCCCGACCAGACGATGCTGTGCAGCTAAGGAGTGGAGGCGCGGCAGCCCGCCGTGGCCACAGGGGCTCGTCGTGGAGGTGGAGCTTGACCTTGATGTCCCAGTGCCACCACGGCAAGTGGCACATGGCCCTGCCGCAACAAGTGATCCTGACGTGGTGGTGCTGGAAGCGGTGGAGCATCTTCTTGCGGACGGGGAACCTCTGATGTCTACTACACAACCTTCTTCTTGTAGACATTGTTGGGCCTCCAAGAGCAGAGGTTTGTAGGACAGTAGCAAATTTCTCACAAGTGGATGACCTAAGGTTTATCAATCCGTGGGAGGCGTAGGATGAAGATGGTCTCTCTCAAGCAACCCTTCAACCAAATAAGAAAGTGTCTCTTGTGTCCCCAACACACCTAATACAATGGTAACTAAATTGTATAGGTGCACTAGTTCGGCAAAGAGATGGTGATACAAGTGCAATATGGATAGTAGATATAGGTTTTTGTAATCTTAAAATATAAAAACAGCAAGGTAATTAATGATAAAAGTGAGCACAAACGGTATTGCAATGCGTTGAAACAAGGCCAAGGGTTCATACTTTCACTAGTGCAAGTTCTCTCAACAATAATAACATAATTGGATCATATAACTATCCCTCAACATGCAACAAAGAGTCACTCCAAAGTCACTAATAGCGGAGAACAAATGAAGAGATTATGCTAGGGTATGAAACCACCTCAAAGTTATCCTTTCTGATCGATGTATTCAAGAGTCCGTAGTAGAATAACACGAAGCTATTCTTTCCGTTCGATCTATCATAGAGTTTGTACTAGAATAACACCTTGAGACACAAATCAACCACTTCCTAATGTCACCTAGAAACTCCAATGTCAACTTAAGTATCTGTGGGTATGATTATACGATATGCATCACACAATCTCTAATTCATCTATTCAACCAACACCAAGAACTTCAAAGAGTGCCCCAAAGTTTCTACCGGAGAGTCAAGACGAAAACGTTTGCCAACCCCTATGCATAAGTTCACGTGGTCACGGAACTCGCAAGTTGATCACCAAAACATACATCAAGTGGATCACATGATATCCCATTGTCACCACAGATAAGCACGTGCAAGACATACATCAAGTGTTCTCAAATCCTTAAAGACTCAATCCAATAAGACAACTTCAAAGGTAAAACTCAATTCATTACAAGAGAGTAGAGGGGGAGAAACATCATAAGATCCAACTATAATAGCAAAGCTTGCGATACATCAAGATCGTACCACCTCAAGAACACGAGAGAGAGAGAGAGAGAGAGAGAGAGAGATCAAACACATAGCTACTAGTACATACCCTCAGCCCCAAGGGAGAACTACTCCCTCCTCGTCATGGAGAGCACCGGGATGATGAAGATGGCCACCGCAGAGGGATTCCCCCCTTTGGCAGGGTGCCGAAACGGGTCTAGATTGGTTTTCGGTGGCTACAGAGGCTTCTGGCAGCGGAACTCCCTATCTATTCTGCTCTCCGAAGTTTTTAGGGTATATGGGTATATATAGGAGGAAGAAGTACGTCGGTGGATCTTCGGGCTGTCCATGAGGCAGGGGGCGCGCCCAAGGGGGGTGGGCGCGCCCCCACCCTCGTGGGCAGCCCGGGACTCTTCTGGTCCATCTCCGATACTCAGTGGGCTTCTTCTGGTCCAAAAATAAGTTCCATGAAGTTTCAGGTCAATTGGACTCCGTTTGATTTTCCTTTTTTGTAATACTTAAAAACAAGGGAAAAACAGAAACTGGACATGGGCTCTAGGTTAATAGGTTAGTCCCAAAAAATCATATAAAATAGCATATTAATGCATATAAAACATCCAAGGTTGATAATATAATAGCATGGAACAATAAAAAATTATAGATACGTTGGAGACGTATCAGCATTCCCAAGCTTAATTCCTGCTCGTCCTCGAGTAGGTAAATGATAAAAACAGAATTTATGATGTGGAGTGCTACCTAACATATTTATCCATGTAGTTCTATTTATTGTGGCAAGATTATTCAGATCTATAAGATTCAAGACAAAAGTTTAATATTGACATAAAAATAATAATACTTCAAGGATACGAACCAAGCAATCATGTCTTCTCAAAATAACATGGCCAAAGAAAGCTATCCCTACAAAATCATATAGTCTGGCTATGCTCTATCTTCACCACACAAAATATTTAAATCATGCACACCCCCGATGACAAGCCTAGCAATTGTTTCATACTTTTGGTGTTCTCAAACTTTTCGAATCTTCACGCAATACATGAGCGTGAGCCATGGATATAGCACTATAGGTGGAATAGAATGGTGGTTGTGGAGAAGACAAAAAGGAGAAGATAGTCTCACATCAACTAGGCATATCAATGAGCTATGGAGATGCCCATCAATAGATTCAATGTGAGTGAGTAGGGATTTCCATGCAACGGATGCACTAGTGCTATAAGTGTATGAAAGCTCAAAAAGAAACTAAGTAGGCACTACTAGAAAAAGGGCTGCTAGTGGCGCACCTGTTTTCGCTACTAATGACGCACTACAGGTGCGCCACTAGCACCACGCCATTAGATTTTTTTACTAATGGCGCACCATCGGTGTGCCATTAGTATAGCCCACGGTGCGCCATTAGGATATGGTACACTAATGGCGCACCACGCAGGAGTGCGCCATTAGTAGTAATTTTTTTCATTTTTTTTTTAAATTTTTCTTAATCTCAAGTCACTGTGGCTTAATCTTGGGTCAATATGCTTAATCTCAGGTCAAATCGTACTATGTGGTCAAACTTCCCAGAAGGTCACCCATCCTCACACTACTCCAGCCGGAGCACGCTTAACTTCGTAGTTCTATCCAACCCTAGCACCACCTCCCTTCACAGGCACTTGTTGATATATCTATCATATCAATCCTATTAAACCTTGTTGATGTCTAGGACTTAGTTCATGAGTATGATGAAATTTTGAAAAAATATTTCAAACTTCCCGGTCATATTACGTATCATATTTTGAAAAATAATTCAAATTTTTTTTTTGAAACCAATTTTTTTTCTGTTACTAGTGCGCACCTAGCATACGGTGCGCCACTAGTAAGTTTGAATTTTTTTTGAATTTTTTTGCCTCGGGTTTTAAAAGCCCTGTAACTTTTTTTCTGTTAGGTTTTTAGGGATTTTGAAAATTTTTAACGAGGCTACCCCGTTAAATTAGGATGTAACTTTTCGAGTAGATGATTTTTCATATAGAAAACTTTTTAATCCGAGTTCGTATGCAAAAGTTATGCCCATTTTACAAATTCCAGAGAGATTTTGCAAATAAAGTCGAAATTCATATTTGTAAATTTTCCCAACAACTAGACCACATATCACATAGGAAACTTATTTTCTTTTATTTTTTGACATTTCCATCAATTTCTTTTATTTTTTTAAACTGAAAAGGCGGTCCACCGGGGGGGTGCATTCGGTGGAAGTTTTGGGCCAAGTTAGTAATGGCGCACCATGGGAGTGGTGCGCCATTACTAGTTAAACTAGTAATGGCGCACCACACCCACGGTGCGCCATTACTAGTTTTAAAAAAACAAATTCTGAATATTTTTTTTGAAAAAAACTTAGTAATGGCGCACCAGTTGACAGTGCACCATTACTAGTTTAAACTAGTAATGGCGCACTGTCCACTGTTGCGCCATTACTAGTTTTGAAAAAATAAATAAAAAAATTTGAAATTTTTTTACTAATGGCACACCGTGGATGTGGTGCGCCATTACTAGTTTAACTAGTACTGGCGCACTATCCACTGGTGCGCCATTACTAGTTTTGAAAAAAATGAAAAAAAAAATTGTTACTAATGGCACACCGTGGATGTGGTGCGCCATTAGTATTTCGACACTAACGGTGCACCTACACATGGTGCGCCATTAGTATATAATAATGGCGCACCACATGTCTGGTGCGCCATTAGTGGCCATATCATCTATAGCCCTTTTTCTAGTAGTGGGGTGTGCATCCAACTTGCTTGCTCACAAAGACCTCGGGCATTTGAGGAAGCCCATCATTGGAATATACAAGCCAAGTTCTATAATGAAAGATTCCCACTAGTATATGAAAGTGACAGCATAGGAGACTCTCTAGCATGAAGATTATGGTGCTACTTTGAAGCACAAGTGTGGTAAAAGGATAGTAGCATTGCCCCTTCTCTCTTTTTTCTCTCATTTTTTTCATTTTTTTGGGTCATCTCTTTTTTATGGCCTTTCTTCCCTTTTTTCGTCCGGAGTCTCATCCCGACTTGTGGGGGAATCATAGTCTCCATCATCATTTCCTCACTAGGACAATGCTCTAATAATGATGATCATCACACTTTTATTTACTTACAACTCAAGAATTACAACTCAATACTTAGAACAATATATGACTCTATATGAATGCCTCCGGCGGTGTACCGGTATGTGCAAGGACTCATGAGTGACATGTATCAAAGAATTATGAATGGTGGCTTTGCCCCAAATATGATGTCAACTACATGATCATGCAAAGCAATATGACAATGATGGAGCGCGTCATAATAACGGAACGGTGGAAAGTTGCATGGCAATATATCTCGGAATGGCTATGGAAATGCCATAATATGTAGGTATGGTGGCTGTTTTGAGGAAGGTATATGGTGGGTTTATGGTACCGGCGAAATTTGTGTACTAGAGAGGCCAGCAATGGTGGAAGGGTGAGAGTGCGTATAATCCATGGACTCAACATTAGTCATAAAGAACTCACATACTTATTGCAAAAATCTATTAGTTATCGAAAAAAAGTACTACGCACATGCTCCTAGGGGGATAGATTGGTAGGAAAAGACCATCGCTCGTCCCCGACCGCCACTCATAAGGAAGACAATCAATAAATAAATCATGCTCCGACTTCATCACATAACGGTTCACCATATGTGCACGCTACAGGAATCACAAAATTCAACACAAGTATTCCTCAAATTCACAACTACTCAACTAGCATGACTCTAATATCACCATCTTTATATCTCAAAACAATCATCAAGTATCAAACTTCTCTTAGTATTCAATGCACTTATATGGAAGTTTTTATTATACCCATCTTGGATGCCCATCATATTAGGACTAGTTTCATAACCAAAGAAAATTACCATGTTATTTAGGACTCTCAAGATAATATAAGTGAAGGATGAGAGTTCATCTATTTCTTCAAAATAAAACCATCGCCGAGCTCTAAAAAGATATAAGTGAAGCACTAGAGCAAATGACAAACTACTCCAAAAGATATAAGTGAAGATCAATGAGTAGACGAATAATTATGCAACTATGTGAAGACTCTCTAACATTTAAGAATTTCAGATCTTGGTATTTTATTCAAACAGCAAAAAAAACAAAAGAAAATAAAATGATGCTCCAAGAAAAACACATATCATGTGGTGAATAAAAATATAGCTCCAAGTAAAGTTACCAATGAACGAAGACGAAAGAGGGGATGCCATCCGGGGCATCCCCAAGCTTATGCTCTTGGTTGTCCTTGAATGTTACCTTGGGGTGCCTTGGGAATACCCAAGCTTAGTCTCTTGCCACTCCTTATTCCATAGTCCATCGAATCTTTACAAAAAACTTGAAAACTTCACAACACAAAACATAACAGAAAACTCGTAAGCTCTGTTAGTATAAGAAAGTAAATCACCATTTCAAGGTACTGTAATGAACTCATTATTTATTTATATTGGTGTTAAACCTACTGTATTAAAACTTCTCTATGGTTTATAAACTCTTTTACTAGCCATAGATTCATCAAAATAAGTAAACAACACATGAAAAACAGAATCTGTCAAAAACAGAACAGTCTATAGTAATCTGTAACTAACGCAAACTTATGGAACCCCAAAAATTCTAAAATAAATTGCTTGACGTGAGTAATTTATCTATTAATCATCTTCAAAAATAATTAACTAAATATCACTCTCCAATAAAAAATGAAAGCAATTCTCGTGAGCGCTAAAGTTTCTGTTTTTTACAGCAAGATCAACAAGACTTTCCCCAAGTCTTCCCAACGGTTCTACTTGGCACAAACACTAATTAAAACATAAAAACACATCTAAACATAGGCTAGATGAATTATTTATTACTAAACAGTAACTAAAAGCAAGGAACAAAAATAAAGTTGGGTTGCCTCCCAACAAGCGCTATCGTTTAACGCCCTTGGCTAGGCATGATGATTTCAATGATGCTCACATAAAAGATAAGAATTGAAACATAAAGAGAGCATTATGAAGAATATGACTAGCATATTTAAGTCTAACCCACTTCCTATGCATAGGGATTTTGTGAGCAAACAACTTGTGGGAACAAGAATCAACTTGCATAGGAAGGCAAAACAAGCATAACTTTAAAACTTTAAGCACATAGAGAGGAAACTTGATATTATTGCAATTCCTACAAGCATATGTTCTTACCTCATAATAATTTTCAGTAGAATCATGAATGAATTCAACAATATAACTATCACATAAAGCATTCTTTTCATGATCTACAGGCATAGAAATTTTATTACTCTCTACATAAGCAAAATTCTTCTCATTCGGAATAGTGGGAGTATCATAAGAAACTCGAATACTATAAATTGTTTCCACATTAAAGGAGTAATGTTCATAAAAATGGTAATCATAATCATGACAAGTTTTATAAATATAACCATCACTACTTTTTATAGCATAAGTGTCATCACAATAATCATCATAGGTAGCAACTTTGTTCTCATCATAATCAATTGAAACCTCTTCCAAGATAGTGGAATCATTACTAAATAAAGTCATGACCTCTCCAAATCCACTTTCATAATTATCACAATAAGATTCAACATCCTCCAAAATAGTGGGATCATTGCTTCCTAAAGTTGACACTCTTACAAACCCACTTTCATCAATATAATCATCATAAGTAGGAGGCATGCTATCATCATAATAATTTTTCATATCAAAACTTGGGAGACTACAAATATCACCTTCATTAAACATAGCATCCCCAAGCTTGGGAAAAGCATTAGTTGCAGCAAATATATTTTCAAGCTTGTCATTCTCATCAAACATAGCATCCCCGAGCTTGGGCCTTTTCATATCATAAGCATAATCACTCTCATTATTAATAGTATGGATAGAACTAATAGAATATCAATTATTATCAGCACAATGAGTAGTAGGAGCAACATCATTTGGGAGGGATACATTTTTACCTTTGCTTCTCTGTCTTTTCTTTTTCTTCTTCACGTCATGTATGGGTTCAATCCTCTTTTTGGAGCTCCTTGTTAATGAGATTGGTTGAATAGAAGGCTCCTCCTCGTTACTTGATTCATCATAAGAAATAATAGGAGGATATGGGGAAGCCTCTACCCTTTCATTAGTATTCTCTTCAACCTTTGTTTTCTTTTCTTTATGTAATTGGCAATATAAGGATTTTCAATGCAATTCACCGCACAATACATAAAAATTTCTTCTAGATCAATATCGAGGAATTTCTCAAGGTTATATTCTGGAATATGCTTAGTTATACGTTTCATTTCTTCATAACCCAAAAGCAAACTAAGTTCATTATGATGTGCAAGGGAAATCAAATCATCACAACTTTTGGACACGATACGATCATGAAACAATTTGCATTTGAGATTTGAATGACCATGTTCATTGCAAAGTTCACAAGTATGGTGAAGAAATTTTAAATTTTCAGCACAAACATCTAGCCTTTCTTGCAACCATTTAGTTTCCAAATACTTATGCCTCTTGCAAAATTTATTTTCCCTAATTGGTGTGTACTTGCAAGCTCTATGCACTCCACAAAAGTTGACATGCTTATAAGAGACATTTTCATCATGACTGGTGCAATCATCATTAGTACTATGGATATTCAAGGAGTTCATAGTAACGACATTGCAATCATGCTCATCATTCATAGATTTAGTGCCAAACATTTTATAGACTTCTTCTTCTAGCATTTGAGCACAATTTTCTTTTCCATCATTATCATGAAAGATATTAAAAAGATGAAACGTATTAGGCAAACTCAATTCCATTTTTTGTAGTTTTCTTTTATAAACTAAACTAGTGATAAAACAAGAAACTAAAAGATTCGATTGCAAGATCTAAAGATATACCTTCGAGAACTCACCTCCCCGACAACGGCGCCAGAAAAGAGCTTGATGTCTACTACACAACCTTCTTCTTATAGATGTTGTTGGGCCTCCAAGTTCAGAGGTTTGTAGGATAGTAGCAAATTTCTCTCAAGTGGATGACCTAAGGTTTATCAATCCGTGGGAGGTGTAGGGTGAAGATGGTCTCTCTCAAGCAATCCTGCAACCAAATAACAAAGAGTCTCTTGTGTCCCCAACACACCCAATACAATGGTAAATTGTATAGGTGCACTAGTTCGGCGAAGAGATGGTGATACAAGTGCAATATGGATAGTAGATATAGGTTTTTGTAATCTGAAAATATAAAACAGCAAGGTAACTAATGATAAAAATGAGCACAAACGATATTGCAATGCGTTGAAACAAGGCCTAGGGTTCATACTTTCACTAGTGCAAGTTCTCTCAACAATAATAACATAATTGGATCATATAACTATCCCTCAACATGCAACAAAGAGTCACTCCAGAGTCACTAATAGCGGAGAACAAACGAAGAGATTATGGTAGGGTACAAAACCACCTCAAAGTTATCCTTTCTGATCGATCTATTCAAGAGTCCGTAGTAAAATAACACGAAGCTATTATTTCTGTTCGATCTATTATAGAGTTCGTACTAGAATAACACCTTAAGACACAAATCAACCAAAACCCTAATGTCACCTAGATACTCCAATGTCACCTCAAGTATCTGTCAGTATGATTATACAATATGCATCACACAATCTCAGATTCATCTATTCAACGAACACAAAGAACTTCAAAGAGTGCCCCAAAGTTTCTACTGGAGAGTCAAGACAAAAACCTGTGCCAACCCCTATGGATAAGTTCACGTGGTCACGGAACTCGCAAGTTGATCACCAAAACATACATTGAGTGGATCACATGATATCCCATTGTCACCACAGATAAGCACGTGCAAGACATACATCAAGTGTTCTCAAATCCTTAAAGACTCAATCCAATAAGAAAATTTCAAAGGGAAAACTCAATTCATTACAAGAGAGTAGAGGGGGAGAAACATCATAAGATCCAACTATAATAGCAAAGCTCGCGATACATCAAGATCGTACCACCTCAAGAACACGAGAGAGAGAGAGATCAAACACATCGCTACTGGTACATACCCTCAGCCCCGAGGGAGAACTACTCCCTCCTCGTCATGGAGAGCACCGGGATGATGAAGATGGCCACCGGAGAGGGATTCCCCCCTCCGACAGGGTGCTGGAACGGGTCTAGATTGGTTTTCGTTGGCTACGGAGGCTTCTGGTGGCGGAACTCCCGATCTATTCTGCTCTTCGAAGTTTTTAGGGTATATGGGTATATATAGGAGGAAGAAGTACGTCGGTGGATCTCCGGGCTGTCCACAAGGCAGGGGGCACCCTGGGGGGTGGGCGTGCCCCCCACCCTCGTGGGCAGCCCGGGACTCTTCTGGTCCATCTTTGATACTCCGTGGGCTTCTTCTGGTCCAAAAATAAGTTCCATGAAGTTTTAGGTCAATTGGACTCTGTTTGATTTTCCTTTTCTGCAATACATAAAAACAAGGAAAATATAGAAACTGGCACTGGGCTCTAGGTTAATAGGTTAGTCCCAAAAATCGTATAAAATAGCATATTAATGCATATAAAACATCCAAGGTTGTTAATATAATAGCATGGAACAGTTAAAAATTATAGATACGTTGGAGACGTATCAATCTCCTAGCAACTTCTTTCTTCGTGCGCGGGCACGCGGCACGGCGGATCACGCCGCTGGGCCGCGCATCTTGAAGCGAGGACGCCTTCTTCACGTGGGGGAGGCTGAGGCGCGCCATGAGCCGCGCGCCTCGGCACGAGGGCGCCATCTTGGTGCTGAGGGGGCAGACGCGATCCGTGAGCCACATCGCCGGCAAGCGGGGCCAGGCGAGGCATCGAGAGGGATGGTGCAAGAGAGCCCCCCGCGACACTAACAAGCTCGGCGATGTGGTCCAGCCAGTCCTCGTAGAGGTCGTCGACCAGGCGGTAGCGCGGGAGCTCGCGTGCCATGAGCAGCGCGGCCAGTGCGTCCCTGGGGTTGCGGCGAGCATGAGACGATGAGACGATCGGAGTCAGCGACGGGGCGGCGGTTCAATCGTCTCGCCGCACAGAGGGGTGTAGTGAAGAGGCTTGCTACTCGTTTGCCGCTGGTCTGGTGGCGGCGTTGGCGGCGGGTGACGGAGAATGATGGGGAGGTCCACCGACAGGGGCTATCTGAGCGACACGGGTGGCGAGAGCAGCCCGGCGCTCAGCGTGGGCCTGGTGAGCATCGGCCATGAGATTGGCGGAGTGGTGAAACGCGGATCGACAAAGAGGAAAGCTTTGGCGCACCCCTACCTAGCGCGCCAAATGTCAGATTTCGGGTTCCAGCAAAACCCATGTGGTTTGAACACTGCGGTGCGCACAAAGATCTCTTCCCCTCTCTACCTCGCACACTCTACGATCTCATGGCCTAACTCGACGAACCCAAAGAACATGAGACACAAGGTTTATACTGGTTCGGGCCACCGTTGTGGTGTAATA
This sequence comes from Triticum aestivum, assembly GCF_018294505.1. Lineage (NCBI taxonomy): Eukaryota > Viridiplantae > Streptophyta > Magnoliopsida > Poales > Poaceae > Triticum > Triticum aestivum. The sequence continues at coordinate 116,849,142 of NC_057797.1, read as the reverse complement.
CCCTACTCCAGTGTGGTGTGGTGGATTGCCTCTTGGGTAGAGGATGAACAGTTACAAAGGAAGAACAGCCTCGCGAGGTGAGGTGTTCTTGTGCATCGTGTGCTTGTGTGGTTGAGGATCGGAATCAGATGCCTCCCTATGGTGGTGGCTAGTCCTATTTCTAGAGGCCCTGGTCCTCTTCCCAAATATTGAGCGGGAAGGGATCCCACAATGGCCAAATTCAAAGGGAGACAACTTGTACAAGCTATCCTGACAAAAGTAGTCTTCGCCTGCCAAAGGCTCTGGTGGTGACGCCGTCTTGGGCTCCACGGTAACCTCCATCCTGCCGTCCTGTTGGTCTTGGTCTTGTTGCACCAATATGGAAAACTTTGCCTGGTGCCTCGGGACTCCATGTATGCGCTTTCCCCTTTAGCACCAAAGAGGAAAGGAGGACACTGTGCGCATTGGCGCCCGCCTGGTTCCAGTTGTCATGGCTTGCGTCACAGGAACCTCGTGAGGTGCCCCTCGCCTTGATCTCTCCACCCCTCGCGAGCGAGCCTGGTGAGGCCGCCCCTGAGGAGGTATTGCATCGTCCGCCTCACGAGGCTTGGCCCCTCGCGAGGGTCTTGAGTGTTTGCTGGTGAAGATTGTCCGTACAGGGCCGCCGGTGGAGCCACGCTGCGGGCCGCAGGCAGGCAAGTCTGGGGACCCCCGTTCCCAGAAGACCGACAGATTAGTTCATCGTTCCTGATTCAGCCTATTATGAATGAAACATGTTTTTAATGACAATTAGAGATTATAGTTGTCCATACCATGCTTAATTTGCCGGGAGTTTATAATGGTTTACCTTGCGTGCTAACATGCTATTAAAATGGTTGTGATGTGGTATGATAGGGTGGTATACTCCTTTGAACGATTCGAGTGGCTTGACTTGGCACATGTTCACGCATGTAGTTGAAACAAAATCAGCATAGCCTCCACGATATTTATGTTCATGGTGATTTATATCCTACTCATGCTTGCATTCATTGTTGATTAATCTTAATACATGTTCATGACTATTGTCGATCTCTAGTTGGTCGCTTCCCATTCTCTTTCTAGCCTTCACTTGTACTAAGCGGGAATACTGCTTGTGCATCCACTCCCATAAACCCCAAAGTTATTCCATATGAGTCCACCATATCTTCCTATATGAGGTATCTACCTGCCGTTCCAAGTAAATTTGTATGTGCCAAAATCTAAACCTTCAAACGAAATTCTGTTTTGTATGCTCGAATAGCTCATGTATCAACTAGGGTTGTCTATATCTTCCATGCTAGGTGGGTTATTCTCACGATGAGTGGACTCCACTCATCACTCATGATAAAATGGCCGGTAACCGGGATGCCCAGTCCCATGCTCAAATCAAAATAATTGCAAACAAAACTCCCCCAGGGTTGTTGTTAGTTGGAGGCACCTGATGTTTCGGAGAAGCCATGGATTGATGTTTGTTGTTGGTGGGGTAGTATAAACTTTACCATTCTATTTGGGAACCACCTATAATGTGTGTTACATGGAAGATATCAAGATCTCTTGGTTGTTATGTTGACAATGAAAGTATACCAGTCAAAATATTATTTATCTCTGTTCCAAAATTCGAGCTCTGGCACCTCTGCAAATCCCTGCTTCCCTTTGTGAAGGGCCTATCTATTTACTGTTATGTTGAGTCATCATCCTCTTATTAAAAAATCACCAATTGGAGAGCACTGCTGTCATTCGCATGCATTGCTATTAATTTACATTGAGTATGACTATGACTGGATCGCTTTTACCATGAATTACAATGTCAAGTCAGTCCTTCATCTACAGGGGTGCTCTGCATTTATCTTTTGTGGCCTCAGAAAGGGCTAGCGAGATACCATCTTGTTATATCATATTATGATTGTTTTGAGAAAGTGGTGTCATCCAAGATTGATTATTATTGCTCGCTAGTTGATTATGCCATTGATAAGAGTAAACATGAGACCTAAATGTTATTGTGAATATGGTTAGTTCATAATCTTTGCTGAAAACTTAAATGTTGGCTTTACATATTTCCAACAACAAGATCAAACAGAGTTTGTAAAAGTTTTTTATTTATCACTTTCAGTTTCTTAACTGAATTGCTTGAGGACAAGCGAAGGATTAAGCTTGGAGGAGTTGATACGTCTCCAACGTATCTACTTTTCCAAACAGTTTTGCCCTTGTTTTGGATTCTAACTGCATGATTTGAATGGAACTAACCTGGACTGACGCTGTTTTCAGCAGAATTGCCATGGTGTTATTTCTGTGTAGAAATAAAAGTTCTCGGAATGACATGAAAATCCATGGAGACACGTTTTGGAATTAATAAAAAATACTAGCGAACGAATCAGCATTAGGGGGCCCACACCCTGTCCACGAGGGTGCAGGGCATGCCCCTGCCTCGTGGGCCCCCTTAGACTCCACCGACGTCAACAGCAACCCTATATATTCACGTCCGAGGAGAAAAAAATCAGGGAGAAGGATTCATCGTGTTTTACGATACGGAGCCACCGCCAAGCCCTAATCTTCATCGGGAGGGATGATCAGGAGTCCGTTTGGGGCTCCGAAGAGGGGAATCCATCGCCATCGTCATCATCAACCTTCTTCCATCACCAATTTCATGATGCTCCCCGTCGTGCATGAGTAATTCCATCGTAGGCTTGCTGGACGGTGATGGGTTGGATGAGATTTACCATGTAATCGAGTTAGTTTTGTTAGGGTTTGATCCCTAGTATCCATTATGTTCTCAGATTGATGTTGCTATGACTTTGCTATGCTTAATGCTTGTCACTAGGGCCCGAGTTCCATGATTTCAGATCTGAACCTATTATGTTTTCATGAATATATGTGAGTTCGTGATCCTATCTTACAAGTCAATAGTCACCTACTATGTGTTATGATCCGGTAACCCCGAAGTGACAATAATCGGGATCACTCCTGGTGATGACCGTAGTTTGAGGAGTTCATGTATTCACTAAGTGTTAATTCTTTGGTTTGGTACTCTATTAAAAGGAGGCCTTAATATCCTTTAGATTCCAATAGGACCCTGCTGCCACGGGAGGGTAGGACCCATGCAAGTTCTTTTCCATAAGCACGTATGACTATATTCGGAATACATGCCTACATTACATTGATGAAATTGAGCTAGTTCTGTGTCACCCTATGTTATAACTGTTGCATGAGGAATCATATCCGACATAATTATCCATCATTGATCCATTGCCTACGAGCTTTTCAAATATTGATCTTTGCTTAATTACTTTTCCGGTGCCACTGTTACAATTTCTACAAAAACTACTACTGTTACTTTGGCCACCGTTACCGTCACTTTGATACTACTTTGCTACTAAATACTTTGCCGCAGATATTACGTCTTTCAGGTGTGGTTGAATTGACAACTCAACTGCTAATACTTGAGAATATTCTTTGGATCCCCTTGTGTAGAATCAATAAATTTGGGTTGAATACTCTACCCTCGAAAACTGTTGTGATCCCCTATACTTGTGGGTTATCAAGACTATTTTCGGGCGCCGTTGCCGGGGAGCATAGCTCTATTCTTTAAGTCACTTCGGATTTATATCTGTTGATCACTATGAGGAACTTGAAAGATGAAACAACCAAGATTTTTCCCTCAACTACGAGGGGAGGTAAGGAACTGCCATCGAGCCCTGCACTTGATTCGCCTTCTGTTTTGAGTAAACTTGCGACACCTACTCCTGCTATTGATTCTGATATGTCGCATGTTTTGATGATGCCACTTCTACTATGCATGATGCTTATGATGAAACTACTCCTATGCTTGATAATATTGTGCCATTAGGTGAATTTCTTGATGAACAACATGCTAGGGTCAAAGAGAATGAAATTATTGAAACAGATAATATTGATGAAAGTGATGATGAATATTCTCCCCCTAGATATGAATTTCCTGATGTGCCTGAGGGTTATGTTATGGATGAAGAAACTGCTAGAGACCTTTTTGATTGCAAAGTTACCTATGATCTTAAGAAACAGTTAGCTAAGCTGAAAGAAAAGTCTTTGAATGCTATAATGAAATATGACCTGCTTTTGCTACTTCACCTATCTGTATTTCTGATAAGGATTATGATTTCTCTGTCGATCATGAGTTAATTACTTTGGTTGAATCTGATCCTTTTCATGGCTATGAATCTGAAACTGTTGTGGCACATCTTACTAAACTGAATGATATAGCCACCCTATTCACTCATGAGGAAAAATTCATTACTACTATATCCTTAAGTTATTTCTGTTCTCATTAAAGGGTGATGCTAAAACATGGTTTAATTCTCTTGCTCCTGGTTGTGTGCGTAGTCCCCAGGATATGATTTATTACTTCTCTGCTAAATATTTCCTCGCTCATAAGAAACAAGCTGCCTTAAGGAAATATATAATTTTGTGAAAATTGAAGAAGAGAGTCTCCCACAAGCTTGGGGGAGGCTTCTCCGATTACTTAGTGCTTTGCCTGATCATCCTCTCAATAAAAATGAAATACTTGATATCTTTCATATTGGACTAACCGATGCTTCTAGAGACCACCTGGATAGTTGTGCTGGTTGTGTTTTCAGGGAAAGAACTGTTGAGCAAGCTGAATTGCTATTGAATAATATATTGAGTAATGATAATGATTGTACACTTCCTAAACCAACTCCTAAGCCAACTCTGAAGAAAAGAGTATTCTATTTCTCAGTCCTGAAGATATGCAAGAGGCAAAGAAATCTATGAAAGAAATGGGTATTAAAGCTGAAGATGTTAAGAATTTACCACCTATTGAAGAAATACATGGTCTTAATAACCCGACACAGGTAGTAAAGGTAAATTCTCTCTATAGATTTTATGAAGGTGACATTCCTCGTAATAAGTCTGCTAGCCAATGCTTGGATGAGTTCGATAATTTTATTGTTAAACAAGAAAACTTCAATGCTTATGTTGGTAGACAATTGAAATGTAATGCTTATATATGATCACACAAAATATTCAAATTGTGCACAACCTCGATGACAAGCCAAGCAATTGTTTCATACTTTTGATGTTCTCAAAGTTTTTCAACTTTCACACAATACATGAGCGTGAGCCATGGACATAGCACTATAGGTGGAATAGAAGGTGGTTGTGGAGAAGACAAAAAGAAGGAGATGGTCTCACATCAACTAGGCATATCAACGGGCTATGGAGATGCCCATCAATATATATCAATGTTAGTGAGTAGGTATTGCCATGCAACAGATGCACTAGAGCTATAAGTTTATGAAAGCTCAAAAAGAAACTAAGTGGGTGTGCATCCAACTCGCTTGCTAATGAAGACCTAGGGCAATTTTGAGGAAGCCCATAATTGGAATATACAAGCCAAGTTCTATAATGAAAAATTCCCACTAGTATATAAAAGTGATAACATAGGAGACTCTCTATCATGAAGATCATTGTGCTACTTCGAAGCATAAGTGTGGAAAAAGGATGGTAACATTGCCCCTTCTCTCTTTTCTCTCATTTTTTATTTGGGCCTTCTCTCATGTTTTTGGCCTCTTTTTTTGTCCGGAGTCTCATCCCAACTTGTGGGGAAATCATAGTCTCTATCATCCTTTCCTCACATGGGACAATGCTCTAATAATGAAGATCATCACGCTTCTATTTACTTACAACTCAAGAATTACAGCTCGATACTTAGAACAAAATATGACTCTATATGAATGCCTCCGGCAGTTTACTGGGATATGCAATGAATCATGACTGACATGTATAAAAAATGATGAAAGGTGCCTTTGCCACAAATACGATGTTAACTACATGATCATGCAAAGCAATATGACAATGATGGAACATGTCATAATAAACAGAACAATGGAAAGTTGCATGGCAATATTATCTCAGAATGGTTATGGAAATGCCATAATAGGTAGGCATGGTGGCTGTTTTGAGGAAGGTATATGGTGGGTTTATGGTACCGGCAAAAGTTGTGTGGCACAAGAGAGGCTAGTGATGGTGGAAGGGTGAGAGTGTGTATAATCCATGGACTCAACACTAGTCATAAAGAACTCACATACTTATTGCAAAAATCTATTAGTCATTGAAACAAAGCACTACGCGCATACTCCTAGGGGGATATATTAGTAGGAAAATACCGTCGCTCGTCCCCGACCACCACTCATAAAGAAGACAATCAATAAATAAATCATGCTCCGACTTCATCACATAACGGTTCACCATACATGCATTCTACGGGAATCACAAACCTTCACTACAAAAAAATACACTTCCGTGATGTGTTTGTCATAGTAGGTCATGTATTCTGTCATGCATGTACATCCATGATGATTCTATGACAGAATCAAGATAGTCTTACCTGTGCTGTCGTAGAAGTGTTCCATGACATTACCAAAATTATCATCACGAAAGTGTCCACTTCCATGATGATAAATGGCGCATCATGGAAGTGTTTTCGTCAAGGGTGACCGACACGTGGCATCCACCGTAACGGGTCGCCATTAAGCTATCAGGTCCGGTTTTGGATCCGATAATCCATTAACAGCCCGGACCAATGATGATTTTTTCACGTGTAAAATTCTCATTGGCCGAAGGAAACACGTGTTGCCTCACTGTTGGGACAGATGTCATCCATTCATTGGACATGAGGCGCCTATGATACGTCGACACGTGGCACGGCCCAACAAAGGCTCATTCTGGTGAAAAGGCCTGCCCGTTTGACTTGGTCAAAAGGTAACGGGCCAGCCCACGGAAAGCCTGTTAATGACCTGTTCGTATATAGCCCATTTACGGCCTGCTAACTCACGACCTGTTAAGGTCTATCGGAATTAAGCCCAATAGCTTCATTTGGGTTGTCCAATATGATTCCAGCCCATTGTAACTTCTAGCCCATGTATGGCCCATGATGTCTTTCGGCCCATACAAGGCCATTTGTAACTCTCGGCCCATTAACGGCCCATGGTGAATCTGGCCCGCAATAAATAGTGTACCTCTTTATACCCATTAACGGCCCATTATTCCATTGGCCGTTTCCAACCCGTGTTATCTTTCGGCCTTCTCAGGGCCCATTTATTCTTGGGCTCATTTCTAGCATTCGCTTACTTACGACCCGTTACTAGCCTGTTCTGGTTGTGGGCCAAATCCAGCGTGTAGTTACAATCGGCCCATTTGCGGCCCGGTAATCCGTTGGGCCGTTTTCATAGCGTCATCAAATACGACCGATTAACGACGGACCGTTATGGTCGGCCCATGAATGGACGATTCCAAATCTATCCCTTTTACGGCCCATAATGTGGTCTGTTATTGGCCCATGTTTGGCCGATCGATCATACAACCCATAGAAGGCCAATTGATGCTACGGCCCGTAGAAGGCCCATTGTTTCTATGGCCCTTAGAAGGCCCATTGTTTCTACGGCCCGTAGGAGGCCCATGGTAACTACAATAAATATGTAGCCCATGGTTATTATGGCCTAGTTTTAAAAAATAGGTTATTGCGGCCACTAGCAAACCTCGGAAAAAGAACTGCACTGACTACAAGCAAACAAAATAACAAGACAACAAGGAAATAAATAAGCAGGCAACTTACGCTAGGCTATCACGACTATTACACATATTACATCCACTGGTCATCAAAGTTCGCCTCCAGTGCAAATATAGGGAACAAAGCAGCATATCATATACACTGGTTGTCAAAGTTGGCGACCAGTGCAAATAAACGCCGCAGCAAAACAAGTCCAGAACTGAAACCACTTCAGAAGAGCTCAAGAAACAATATCATGGGTACCCATAATGCTGGCAAGATGCTTAGCAAGCTTATTAGCTTTCTATTGTTTGGCGCTTAAATCCTCCAGCGCTTCATGTTGCACCAGAAAGTATGCATCTGAATTCTGCAGGGACTTCCTCAGTCCTTCAGCCTCCTGTCGCAGCACATCTGATCGATGTCTTTCAACTTGAAGTTGAGACTCAAGAAGACGAACTAATTCAAGCAGCGAGTTCGAAGAGCTTATGCCAGTAGTACTGGCCAGTAACTCGAACACTACATCAAGACATGACTTTTGAGTTCTCTCACTATCGTCAAGATAGTTTTTATCAGCTTTCTTGGAGACCAACAGGGATGTCTCACTATCTTGAACCTTATATGCATTACTTCCTTTACCATTATATAACGGGGTACTATTCTCCAATATTTTGTCTGCATTCTAAAAGAGAGACAAGCAGACACATCACAGGTTTACCATGTTGTATATGAAACTCATTTTGGTAAATCAGTTCACTAGTAAAGTGGAAAGGATAACAACATGAAACAAACATATATCTATGTACCGTGGTCACTTTATGGTCTATATCATTCTAGTTTTTGTTGCCAAATCAAGATAGGGACACAGTTCAAATAATATTTGTTCAAGACAAAGTAGAATAGACAAAATATAAGTGTGGGAAACTATAGAGCAATAACAACACTTGTAATGTGCATGACATGAGAACATAACAGTTTATTCAATTGAAACTGAAATCAACATAGAGCAAGTTACAACAGCAGACCAGCTGAAGAAACAGGTTCAAAACATACCAGTTGCACCATTGGAGTTTCAATTCCATCCTTCAAATTTGAAAATAGTTGGTATGAGTAAATACAGTGATGCAAGAGCAAAGGAGTATGAATCATAGCTCCATAACCTGACCTGAGAACAATTCTTCTTCTGCTTTAGGCGTTGAGCCGGGATTCAGAGTGGTGGTCCTCGTGCTTTTGGCAATGAAGTTCCCTTACTAACTGCTCGTGTTTGGGTGCTCTGTGGTGGAGACGGTGATGTGTCAACTAGAACTAGGTTACTATCTGTTGGGGTTGGGGTTAGAAGGGGTGTAGCTGGTTCTCTGTCCAACTGGGTAGGTGTACAATCTGCGGGAGTCTGGGTTATTTGTGGTGGGGCTAGTTCTTGGGCAAGTACAACCGTGGTTCTATCTGCATAAACTGGTAGCACTATCTTTTCTGAAGATTGTGTCGTTACTCCCTTAGATACTGCCATCACCCCCTCCAATTCAAATGGCTGATAAATAGGAAAATTAATTGAATGTACAAATATTGTATGATAGACAGGTGCAATGGATAGTGGGGAATAAAAAAGGGCATGAAATAGTTCACAGTTATGTTGTCTAACCAAACAAGATAGCATGACATAATTTCACATATATGATGGCTAACTAAACAGGATAGCATGACACAATTTCACATATATGATGGCTAACTAAAAAAGATGGAAAGACATAGTTCAAAATATGATGACTATGTAAATAGGATGACATGATATAACTATATAATGTGTTTATTAAATAGGTTGGCATGCCATAATTCACATACATGCCACCTATGGAAACATGATAGCATGATATAATCCACGGATAGAAAGACATAATTCAAAATATGATGACTGTAAACACTAAACAGGATGAGATGATATAACTATATGATTCTTTATTAAATGGGTTGCCATGCCATAATTCAGATAGATGTGGTGTATGTAAACATGATGGCATGATATAATTCAAATATATGATTTATATAGTATGCAAGTAAGCAGATGGCAATCCATATATGATGTAAAAACTAAGCAATGCATGACAACATGCATGACACGAGTAATATAACCCTGCCAAGTTTCAGCATAGACATCAGGGGGGAAATAGGACTGGTCATCAGTCTCTGAATCCTCCTCTGAGGAGCTCCCTATAACCAGCAAGATGTATGCTTCAATAGGTAGCATTGTCTGCTCTGAATACCTTGTTTTCACTCCAGATACTTCCATCCCCGCTTCAAATGACTGATGCACAAGAAGAGTAGTTAATATACAAATGTTGTCGACAAGTGGAACACATAATACAAAAAAATGATAGCAAGATATAATTCACATACATGATGATTGGCTAAACAGCATGTCATTGCATAATTCACATATATAATGCCTTGCAACAAGATAGCATTGCATAGTTCACATATATAATGTCTTGCAACAAGATGGAAATGCATAATTCACATATATGGTAATTAGACACTAAACAGGTGGTATTCACACAAAGCATGTATAAACTAATCAAATGACATACCAATGCAAGACACCATATGCATGATATGAGCAACATAACCCTGCCAAGTTAGAGCATACACCTCGGGGAGGGGGGGGAATAGGACTGGTCATCTGTCTCCGAATCCTCCTCTAAGGAGCTATCCATAACCAGCAAGATATGCGCTTCGTCAGATAGCATAGTCTGCTCTGAAGACCTTGTTTTCACTCCAAAATTTTCCATCACCGTGTCAAATGGCTGATGCACACGAAGAGTAGTTGAATGTACTAACATTGTTGACAAATATAATATGTAATGAAAAAAAGGATGGCCTGATATAATTCACATATAAGATGACTGGCTAAGCAGGATGGCATTGCAAAATTCACATATATGATGCCTGGCTAAACAAGATGGCGTTGTATAATTCACATATACGATGAAGAAACTAAACAGATGGCATTCACACAAAGCATGTCTAAACTAAGCAGATGACATATTTGATTTATAAACTAAGCAATGCAAGGCACCATATGCATGATATAACCAACATCAGCATGCCGAGTTAGAGCGAAGACCTCATGGGTTAATAGGAGTGGTCTTCTCCTTCTGAATCCCCCTCAGAACAGTTATCTTCCTCTCGATTACAATCCGAAACGGGTGGAGGGGGGCTGCCTTTGCGCCTACCATGGAGCGACGTCTGCATGAAATTTTATTGCCACGCAAGGCTCGTCTCTTTTTCTCTACATGTTCAGTTCCATTGTGTACAATAATTGGCATGCATAGGAATAAAACATAGTGAGATTATGTAAGGAGTGCATGCAGAAATCCAGAGTGATGGTAGCAACCTGTGGATAGACCCTAAACCAATGATAGCAGACAGATAATAGATTCAGGTAAAAAATACAGATAATGGCTTCTTTACTGTTTGTTTCCCACCCAACATGAAACTCATAGTAGACACCAAAGATTAACCAGAGAGTAGATAGATACTATTGATTGTGGACCCGATACGTACCCCACAACCATTTAAAAACTCAAGTTTGACCATTAGTTTGGATCTGACTCATAGTCTAATCGGTGAAGAGGTCAATAAAGTAGCATGTAATATTAAGGGATGCATAACGTAAGCATACATGAAAGAGTGCGACCTCTCTTGCGGATCTGTGTAGTCCTCGAGGTTATCTGCTCGGTTGATGATGGTAATGTAGTTGCCGTGGCTGACGGTGGCGGGGAAGAAGATCTGAGGCAATGAAAGACACTCTGGAGGCCGGATCCCTGCTGTGCTGGACCCTTCTGTCGTTGGAGCAGCTGAGCTGTGGTGGACAACGGTGCGGGACAAACCACACAAGGTTTTCTTTGACAACTATCTGTAAGAGAAGTAATTCTATAAGGGCTCGTTTGAATTGGAGGATTCTAACAACGCAGGGATAGGAAATACACAGTAATAGGATAGGAATGCACGTGCAAAACAGAAAATTTAAAAACACAAGATTTCTGCCAATCTGGGTGTTTGGTTCACAAGAATTGGAAGATCACAGGATGCAAAGAAGCATGGTGAGATTAAGTCAAACCACAAGAAAATGTACGGTTATAATGTTATTATGCTACTATCTCTTAGTCATGTGCTTCATGAATAGGAATTTGAAAAGGAGGACAAGTGGATATTAAAATTCCTACAGTTTTTCTTTCAAGGAGACACTAAAGGAACAAATCCTACAGTTTTCCTTTGCTCCATTCATTTGAACCAAATGCATGAATAGTAGTAGCATAGGAAACTTTTGAATTCCTATGTTTTTCCTTCAGTTTTCCTTTCAAGAACTGGCTATTCTAGTAGGCAGGCATGAGCAGGGAAAAGCCTACACTCAAAAAATGTTTTTGTGCTACTTCTACTACTTTGGACCCAGGCCACTGCCTACTAGCTCAAGTCCCAGGCTCATCTACAAATGCACAGCTCAAACGCACAGACATAAATAATGATGGCATTCAAGAGATTGGAGGAGATGGATGGGCCCGTTTCCTCGCCCGCATGCGTCTTACTGGAGGTGAGTTGATCAGCTTCTCCTTCACTGAAGAAAGACCCAAGCTGGCTGTCATTTATATCAACCTGGTGGAAGATGATGAAGATGACGAAGATGATGAAGATAATGAGGACCCGCTCGATGAAGATGATCAGAACCCACTTCATGAAGCCATCGTAGCTCAAACAATGAGGCTGGGCGAGGAGGAGGTGTGCAACCTATGGGACATAATTCCGCCACATGATGACTTTGTAGTGGTGCCATTCGTGACCCGTCTGACAAGTACCATGGTCGATCGACATGAAATGGTATGTTATACTGACTGTAGTAATTTGATCACATGCTTATTAGTATAGAATCCAAGAAACTATTAATAGTGTAGATAATCCATATATACGTATTAGTTGAATTAATGCTTAACTAGTACAAATGTGTAGTACTGTGTCTTTTCATAGTGTAGAAATCTATACTTAATAGAAATACATTTGCAAGAGTATGTGCGAGGCTATTTATTAATTGATATGTTTTGCTTATTCAGAAATTGCCAAAGAACCTATCTGTGAGTTATGGTATCGAGCCTGATGAAGAAGGCTCAGCTGGACTACGCCTTACCACAAGGGGCTCCGTCACCACCTGTACTTACCGCATGGACACAGACGGTCGCACACACTTAAACTCGGTTGGGTGGAAGAGATTCCTCGTTGGTCGTGTTGGACATGCCATCCTAATTACTATCAGGAACAACCATCACCCAAGCTTGAGGATGATGATCGTCGTCGATATCATCTAGAACTACATATATGTGTGTGGCTATATCATCTAGAGGTACATATGATGATCGTTGTCGATATCATGTAGAACTACATATGATGATCATCGTCGATATCATTTAGAACTACATATGATGATCGTCGCCGATATCACCTTGTACTGCTTGAGGATGCATGTTGACTATATATGAAATAGTTATCTAGTACTCCCTCCGTTCCAAATTACTAGTCGTGGTTTTAGTTCAAATTTGAACTAAAACCACGACGAGTAATTTGGAACGGAGGTAGTACTACCTAATACCTATAATGCTTTATGAAACTGATATCTAGTAGTACCTAGTATCTGGAAATTGTAGTTTATTGAAACTGAAACTGGGTAGGAAGCTGGGGGAAATGATGAAACACATAGCAGTAGCGCGGGGCTAGGAAAGCGCTACAGCTAACTAATAGTAACGTGTTCTGAAAAAGCGTTGCTGATATAGTCAATAGTAATAGCGCGGGTACAGACCGCGCTACTACTAAAAATTAGTTGTAGAGCCTTATTATTAGCGCGGCCGCCCGCGCTGCTGATAGCCTCAAAACCCGCACTACTACTAGGGTTTCCCTAGTAGTGGGAGTCCATCACGTATAGCTAAGTTGGCTGGTACCTCACTATATGACTCCTATTACGTACTCTTGGGAGTATGTACTTCCATCCTTAGTTGATAAGGTCCTGTGGGTATATCCTATAACAAGAATTGACCAGCGTGCAAATCAGTAAAAAGGAAACTAATTAATTCGTTTGCATGCATTAACAACTCCCTAGAATTTAGGAATGTTCATGCGTCATCCCAGGTTTAACTACTGGCTTTTTTGTGCGTGTAGTATATGCTACTTTGGAGTATATACCACTATGGTGATATTTGGACTATGTACTATTTGTGACCAAGTACGTAATATATATCTTTTTTGTGCGTGTAGTATATAAATGGCTTGTATATGGATATAGTAGTTGTTTTGGATATCATACAAGGAGTATATACTTATAAAATAACAGAGTATATACTATATTTTACATTTTTGTGAGGGAGTATATGTAGTTTTCCTCTATGGGAGAATATATTACCTTTGCTGACTGGGTACATACTGCCCAGAATTAAAAAGGAGTATATACTACCCTAAGATATACTATATTTGGATTACCAATAATACAACTGAAATGAGTAAGATGTACCACTTCAGAAAGAAAAGTATATACCACAGCATAAGTGGTACATTGAAGTGAAAGGTATATACTTCTCTATCCGTCCATCAAAAATAAACGTGAATATAAAGGAAAATTATTTAGAGAAAAGTGTCAACACACATGTATGACATATCCTTTATTAGAAGATAGTAGTACATTCAATTTGACTATACAACAGGGGAAAAAGTACTACTACAAAACTCTGAGTAAAAAATATGTAACAATTTTCCTCTTAGAAGTGTTTTTCTCTTTGATCCTCCATATGATCCATACTTTAGCTGCTGCTTCCATTGACCATATTGTGGTAGCGTCTGGATCAATCCATGTGAACAACAAAGAGAACTTTTTCAGAGTTGAAGAACACTTCTAGTGTAGCATGATCTGAAGCGAAACAGAGAAAATATTATTATACTATAAGCATGCAGTACACCAGATAAATACGTATGTAGCCTAAATACGATCAGTTCCAATGGTCAATGGTATACTGTTTCTACCCATTATGGTTTACCAGAATTTGGAATTAAATTCATCCTAACCGTGGATAGAAGAAAAATCCCCAACCTGAATGTGGACTATTTGCCTGCGGGCATATGGGCATAGAAGGCATCCTCATGTAGTGATGTTCGATTGACCCAATAAAAAGTAGAAGAGACAGAGTTGCCTACCTGTACGAGGTCGTGCCACATACTAGATCTGCGGTGGTTCTTGGCTTGACCTGAAAGCAGGAATAAGAAGATCAGCCAGAGTAAGCGAAATTGTACGAGAATTGTTGCCGTGAGAATTTATGTATGCATATGGTAGTGAGACAAATCGATCAGCTAATTAGCATATGATTGGTGGGCTTCAAAGCCAGCTGCTTACGGTTGGAGAACCTGGAGTAGGCTCAGCATCAACCTGAAAGAACTAGGCTCTGCTGTTCTCATGCATGTCGCGCGTCACTGGTGCCATCGCGGGCGATTGGTCACACGATGCCGGCCGGCCACCTAAACACACGGGGAAGCGGAGAAGTGAGTGCACCATCGATCTTATTTCGCCCATGGCCGCCATGCCAAAAACAAATCTGGTCAGTCACGTGGCCGTCATTGGCCGGTGAGAAGATGGTCGTGCCGAGAGCACTTCTTTGGGAGGCCGACGTTGCCCTCAATCTGTGCGAGCCGCCGTCGTCGCCGTAGCTGGATGCCAACGAAACAGGAGGAGAGATGGATAAGCGGCAACTATAAACAGACCCAAGAAAATCGGAACAACAACCACGGTTTCCGTTGAGTTTTTGCAGGCATTGTTTTTTGGATCTAAAATTCAAGCGAGTGGTAATTAGATAGCACAGAGAGAACGAACGAACAAGTGACACAAGCATAGGAGTATGCACTCCTAGGAGTATCAACCGATTTTCATATATATATATATATATATATATATATATATATATATATATATATATATATATATATACATATATATATATAGGGTAGGTCTATTATGATAACACCCATGCTTATTCTGCTAACACCTCCATCCATCCTGTAGCTACAGACTAACCATGCTAAACACCCGACCGAACTGTGTGGGTCAGAAAAGAAGTCCTCCACCTCCCACCTTATCCTGCGGTCGAGCACCACCTCCCACTCCCGCACGACCTCCACCTCCCTTCCCGCGCCATCGGGCAAACCCTCACCCCCTGCGCTGCCGGCCCGCCCCCCTCCCGTGCCGCAGCGCCGCCTCCCTCCTTCGCTGTGTCGCCTCCCTCCCCGCGCCTCCTCTTCCTCCCGGCCGGGGTCACCACGCCTCCACTTCCTCCTAGCCGACGCCGCCGCGCCTCCTCTTCCTCCCCGAATCGCCGCCACCCCTGGATCCACTTCCTTCTTCCCCGCCCACCGGCCGCCCCACCCTCCCCACCTTCTTCGGCGCCTGCTAGCCTTCCCTCCCCCTCTGCCAACCTCGTCCGCTAGATCTAGCAGCCCCCCCCCCCCCCCCCCCCCCCGCCCTCTGGCTCCGCGGCGACACCTCCTCTGCTACTCTGGTTGGATACGCCAATGCCCCTGATGTAACACCCACGATGCGGCTATATCTCCCACGTGTCGGAGCACGACTTAGAGGCATAACCGCATTGTAGGCATGTTGCAAGAGGGGTAATCTTTACACATCCCATGTACTGAATAAGAAAGAGATACAGAGTTGGCTTACAATCGCCACTTCACACAATACATAAATATATCATTACATCATCCAAAATAAAATCAAGGTCCGACTACAGAACCAAAATAAAAGAAGACAACCCCTAATGCTAGATCCCCGATTGCCCCAATTGGGCTCCACTACTGATCAATTGGAAACGAAACAACACAACAAACACGATCTTCATCGAGCTCCTCCCTGAGCTCGCTCGCGTCACCTGCACGGTATCAACGACACCTGCAAACTGGTGTTGGAAGTAATCTGTGAGTCACGGGGACTCAGCAATCTCACACCCTCATGATCAAGACTATTTAAGCTTATGGGTAGGGAAAAGGGTAGTGAGGTGGAGCTGCAGCAAGCACTAGCATATATGGTGGCTAACTTACGCAAATGAGAGCGAGAAGAGAAGCAAAGCATGGTCGAGAAACTTTAATGATCAAGAAGTGATCCTGAAACTACTTACGTTCAAGCATAACACAAGAACGATGTTCACTTCCCGGACTCCGCCGGAAAGAGACCATCACGGCTACACACGCGGTTCATGCATTTTAATTAAGTTAAGTGTCAGGTTTTCTACAACCGGATATTAACAAATTCCCATCTGCCCATAACCGCGGGCACGATTTTCGAAAGTTCAAAACCCTGTAGGGGTGTCCCAACTTAGCCCATCACAAGCTTTCACGGTCAATGAAGGATATTCCTTCTCCCAGGAAGATCCGATCAGACTCGGAATCCCGGTTACAAGACATTTCGACAATGGTAAAACAAGACCAGCAAAGCCGCCCGATGCGCCGACATCCTGATAGGAGCTGCACATATCTCGTTTTCAGGACAACACCGGATGAGCAATCCGTACAACTAAAACCAGCCCTCAAGTTTCCCTGAGGTGGCGCTGCAAGGGGCTCTAGTTCGGACCAACACTTAGACAAGCACTGGCCCGGGGGGGTTAAAATAAAGATGACCCTTGGGTTGGCCGACCCAAGGGAAGGGTAATAGGTTGTTAGGCAAATGTAAAACTAAGGTTGGGCCTTGCTGGAGGAGTTTTATTCAAGGCGAACTGTCATGGGGTTCCCATTATAACCCAACCGCATAAGGAACGCAAAATCAAGAAACTTAACACCGGTATGACGGAAACTAGGGCGGCAAGAGTGGAACAAAACACCAGGCATAAGGCCGAGCCTTCCACCCTTTACCAAGTATATAAATGCATTAATTAAATAAGAGATATTATGATATCCCAACAATAATCATGTTCCAACATGGAACAAACTCCAATCTTCACCTGCAACTAGCAACGCTATAAGAGGGGCTGAGCAAAGCGGTAACATAGCCAAACAACGGTTTGCTAGGGAAGGTGGGTTAGAGGCTTGGCTTAGCAATATGGGAGGCATAATATAGCAAGTGGTAGGTATCGCAGCATAGCAATAGAGCGAGCAACTAGCAAGCAAAGATAGAAGTGATTTCGAGGGTATGGTCATCTTGCCTGCAAAGTTCTCCGAGAAGGCGAAAGCTTGATCCTCGTAAGCGTACTCAATGGGTACCTCGATCACGAACTCGTCTCCGGGCTCTACCCAAGGCAAGAACACAAGCAAAGGAAACAACAATCAACCACGGTGCAATGCGCAAGCAACATGATGCAAAACATGGCATGATATGCGGGATGTGATATGCAATGCATATGCGAGCTCCAGAAGGAAAAGATTGAATCGGGCCTCAACTTGGAAAACCAAGAGTGCCGCTGGAAAGATGAGTTGATTTCTGTCGAAATCGATATAAAGATCACCGGAATCTGATGCACGGATTACAAATGGCAAGCAAAACAAAAATGGCACGATTCTGCGATTAACAGCACGATGCCATCTAGAATGAAACAAGAAACTAAGCTACTACACTCCAACATAGCAACAAAGCACATGGCAGTGATCTACTCAAGATGCTTGACAAAAGATGGACACTGAGCTACGACTAAATCACACAAGAGCAGGTCCAAACAAGCATGGCAAAAGGACAAAAGATATCAGCATCACAGACTTAGTGAAAATAACATGCCAGGAATTAACACCAGGAAGCAATGTTTAGAGCAAGATATCAACATGCTACAGGATCAGATCATAACAACACAAGCCATGGCATGAAACTAATCAAAGCATATAACAAAAGTCCCTTACTGACCATAAGCCAAAAAGGATCAGAAAATATGATGGCACCCATGTAAACATAGCAAGTTTCGTTAACAGATTCAGACTTACCAGAAAACTAGGCATGGCATAAACAGAACTATGAAGGCATGTTTGCGAGCTCGATGCACTCATCACAAGGCATTGCATGACAAACTAAGCATACTACCAGCAAGAGGACATGATCAAGAAGCTAAACATGGCAAGAACAATCTTATAGCATGCGTGGATCAACTACAACAACCTTGGCAAAATTGATTAACATGTAAACAATCTGCCAGGAACATTTTATAGCAAAAGTAGAGCAAGATTGAGTCATGCTAGGGCACTCCATAAATGCAAACAAGGGCATGGATGGATAGAGCATAACAATATCTCAAAATCATCCTTACTAAACATACTCAAAAGAGGCATGGATCACTCTGTAGCAACATGAATACATGGCATAAAAATAACATCAGGGAAATGACTTAGTGAAATTCTAAGTCTCTGAAATCAGCAACATCACGAGAGCTACTTTGCATGCTTGTGCTAGTCACCACATTGATCACAAAAATACATGGCATACACCCCTGTAAAGATGGCATGGCATAGCCCAAAACACATGTAGGGCTCAAGTTCATATGCAGCACACAATAATCATGGCAAAAATGACAAATGCTCATAAACTGATAAGAATCAGCACCTAATATTTTATAGCACTCTTGCAACAGTCATTAGGGCATCAAGATGGACTCAAACAAGCATGGTGCAATGGAACAAAATGAAGAGGACATCATGACGAACATTTTGCTCTCTCATATGCACAAAACGGAGCAGCGAGCACAATGTTATGATGCGGTGAACAGAGGCATAAAATGTTACAGGGAAAAGGGACTTAGTGGAAGATATACCCCTCCGAAGCAGATCTAGGGTTTCGCACGAATTACGAGGTTCGCCGGAATCTTCGCCGGAGTTGACGGGTAGACGAAGGAGACATCGCCGGAGGAAGCCGGAGATGGGGAGCTCGCCGGAGAGGGTCGGGGCAGCCGGAGTAGGCGGATCCGGGCCGGATCTGGCCGGATCCGGCCGGGTATCGCCGGGGCAGCGCGGGAGGCCGAGCGGCGGGGTCGGCGGCCGAAGCGGCACAGGCGCGCGGCAACGAAGCATCGCAGGCAGCGAGCGGCGAGCGAGCGGCGTCGGGCGGCCGGCTCAGGCGAGCGGGCCGGGAGGGCCCGACCCGGGCCGCGGCGGGCCTGGCGGCGGAGAGGAGAGAGAGGAGGTAGGCGCGGGATGAGGTGTCGCGCGGTGATTGGCCTGGAGCGGCGGCGACGATGACGTGTCACCTCACGACTGGCTGGGGTGAGGTGGCCGGTGGACGCGTCCGGCCAGAGCGGACATGTCCGGCGCACGGAGGAGCGGGGCTAGGGTTTCATCTGCGCGGATTTTCGAGGAGCCACACATATTTATAGGTAGAGGGAGCTAGGAGAGTCCAAATGAGGTGCGGTTTTCGGCCACGCGATTGTGATCGAACGACCGAGAGGATGGAGGGGGTTTGGATGGGTTTTGGCCACTTTGGAGGGGTGTTGGGCTGCAACACACGAGGCCTTTACGGTTCCCCGGTTAACCATTGGAGTATCAAACGGACTCCAAATGGCACGAAACTTGACAGGCGGTCTACCGGTGGTGTGCCAAGGCCGCTTGGCAAGTTTGGGTCCAATCCGAGAACGTTAAACACCCGCACATGAAAAGAGGCAAAAGAGGGCGCTGGAGGACCTAGGAGTGCTGGATTGAGAAACGGACAACGGGGAAAAAGCTCGGATGCATGAGACGGACACGTATACAAATGTGATGCACATGACGACATGATATGAAATGCATGACACGCAAACAAATGACAAGGCAACAACAATGAATAACTGGAAGACAGCTAGCGCAACGGTCTCGGGGCGTTACAACCCTCCACCACTACAAGAGGATCACGTCCCGAGATTTAGAATGGCACCGGAGGGAAAACAGAAGAGAAAGAGAAGAGGTAAAACTAAGTTGCTTCTTTGACAAACGAGTGAAACCAAAGAACCTTGAAAGGTTAAACCATCTCGAGAAAGGATACAACGGAGATGAATGAAGTTGAAAACACTCCGTTAGAAAAGAGGAACAAGGAACATTACGAGAAACTTTGAGGTTAAATGCCAAGATAGATATTGGAACCACTCCGGTTAAAACAAGATAGAGAAGGAATAAGAATGATATAATTTGGGCAGCACTCCGACTGAAAATGGAAGGAATTGAAGATGAGCTTGACCAGATGAGAGGATACTTGATGAAATCAACAACACACTGCCTCCGGAACTATTGAAAGAATGGCACAAGGGGTAAGAAGGATTTCAGATAGCACTCCGGTTGAGAAGGGAGGCAAAACTTGATAAGATGAAATGAACTTGAAAGGAGAACACCACACTCCGGTTAAACAGATAAGCAAGGAAAGGAACATAATCTTGACAAAAAAAGATGATGGGTCAAAGAGAGCAACATCACAATGCCTCCGGAGGAAATAATATAAGATAGATCATTGGAATAAAAGAATGGAGAAGAAAAGGTCAACTTATGCCACAAGTGAGCTTGAAGATCCCCCTTCCAAAAAAATTAAAACGTAGTTGTTGGAAAACCAACAACGAAAAGATTATGCTTGTTGTGGGCTTATGCAAAACATCTCAAAACTTAAGGTGAAATTCTGCCACTAATGAAAACAAGATTGGATTGGTATCAACAAGGAGACGAGAAACTTATTTCACCGGGAGGATAGATGAAGAACTTGGATCATAGATAATCACCACAAAGAGCTACATTCCCAATGGAAGGCTTTAGGTGAAAACTATACCAAGATAACTCCATGGAAGAAAGTGATGGGTTTAAATACCTCATTCTTGTGAATGAAGAATGATATATTACCACCTCAAAAGATAAGGGAGAACAATTGCACTTCGGGTTGCAAGATAAAGAATGCTTGAGCTCCTCTGAAAAGAATCTCAATGAACACTTCGAGAAGGAAATAAATCCTTAATGAACCATCATGTAGTGCCTCCATGAAGAACTCTGGTAACAAAGAATGATCAAACGAAAGGAAAGTGAAGTTGAAAACACAAGGTGAAGCCTTGCGATGATTTAGATGGAGCTTCGCGACGAGATAATGCGGAAGACCTGGAACTCCAGAAAAGAAAGATGAACAAAAGAAATCAAGAATTTTAATGAACCTTCAGAATAAGGAATTAATCACCTAGATGAAACACGAATAAGAATTATGTTATGCGTATCCTTCACCCCTTTAGCTTGATGGCAAGCAACGGATTTGGCATACTACTTATTCTTGTAGAAAAAGGCACAAACTTTAGAAAATCTTCCACGAGCCACCGGTAGGATTGGAAAGAAACGAATGAATTGATAAATAACCAAGGAAGAGAACTCTTGAACGAAGCACCATAAGAATTGAAAAAGAACGAATAAAACATGAAGAAACACCGGAAATGACTAGCAAATAAACGAAGATGCTTGAAAGAATTTAGATATATGAGAACGAAGAGATGACGAGCTGATTAGAGAACACTTGAACGATGCACCAGTAAGATTTGGAGAATGATAGCTTAAAGCTGAGAATGATGGGCTCCGGAGAAACAAACTGCAAAGACTCCTGAATTGCTCCGGAAGGATGACAAGAATTGTCACAATTGAAAACAATTATGAGACGATGGCAACAAGCTAGAATCACGCATCTCTGAGAAAACGGATAAGATATGGAGGAAAAACTCTTCTTCGGTCTTCAAATCCGAGAATGTCGACGAGAAACACCACCATGAGTTGTTGAGACACTCCGGAATAATGAAGAATAGAAAGGTTGAAACAACAATGAAAAGAATTTGAAAGATCTTGGAGAAAGGCACTTGACTGATGAAAATGCATTCTTACGTCACACTTTGAAAGATTTGAGAATAGCTCCGGTAAAATAAGAAGAGTCAGGTAAGATCTTGGGAAAAGACCTGTGGGTTAGGGCCCACTCAAAAGAAATACGTTGAACGATTAATTAGGAAGAGATAATGCACCGGTTGATTTAAATGGTTTGAATGAGATAACAACCTCGGAATAGCTTGAACGGATCGAGAATGGAAATGTGAATCTTCTGAGATATCTTCAGCACTCCGGAACAATTGAATAATAAGCGGGGAATGATTAAGAGGTGCACTGGCATAAGAAAAGCATTGGGCAAAATGAAAGGAATATGCTCAATACCAAGGCTTGAATTGAATCCACCGGAGAAGGAAAATAATGAAGAATGATGAACTAGTAGAGCATATTCAAGAGAACCACCGGGTAAGAACATTGATTGAAAAGAATGAAGAGAGTTCACATGGATAAAATAGATACTTGATTAAGAAATTTGAGTCCTTGAAGAAAAAGGGTGGGAGGGCGGGGAAAACAAAGTCAACTTGGGACGAATGAAACAAATAACATTGAGAAGACTTTGAGTTGATCTTGCGGATGTTGAAAATGATCGGATCCACTTGACGAGAAACACGCCGGTTGAAAAGGATTGACATGACAAACTCGATTGTCAGTAAGGCTTAGTATTCACATAGCAATATGAGAACACTGCTTAGGAAAGGTATGGAATCAACACTTGACATTGAAGCAACTCGAATACCACAACTAAAAAACAAAACAAAGGATTGGGTTGCAAAATAAGCCAGAAACAAACATATGATAGAGATTTCGTCCGAAGTTTTCGTGGTGGGTCCCACGGGCTCGATCGTACAGCACCATCATGTAGAAGGCAGTGCACATGACATACGAAGTGTCCCCGAGTCAACATAGCCAAGGACTCTTTAAGACACAACGAGACCACTGTAAAACCAACCGTGGATAGACGGACCACTAGACGTCGAACCCCAATTTCATAGCATACATCTGTCGGAAAGATATCCTAGGAGCTACTTGAATTCCCACTTATAAAATCCCGAAACTCTCTAGTTATGCAATCAGGTGTTGGGGATAC
Source organism: Triticum aestivum (assembly GCF_018294505.1). NCBI lineage: Eukaryota > Viridiplantae > Streptophyta > Magnoliopsida > Poales > Poaceae > Triticum > Triticum aestivum. Next base: position 116,825,674 of record NC_057797.1, on the reverse strand, counting down.
AGGGGAAGCATAAAATCTCACCCAAAACTACCAAATCCTACATCCAGCTGTATCAATCCTTCAACACATAACTAAGAAACTGTTGGGGAACATTGCAGAAAATTAAAATTTTTCCTACGGTTTCACCAAGATCCATCTATGAGTTCATCTAAGCAACGAGTCTAGGGAGAGAGTTTGCATCTACATACCACTTGTAGATCGCGTGCGGAAGCTTGCAAGGTGATGATGTAGTCGTACTCGACGTGATCCAAATCACCGATGACCTGCGCCGAACGGACGGCACCTCCGCGTTCAACACACGTACGGAACAGCCACGTCTCCTCTTCTTGATCCAGCAAGGGAGGGAGGAGAGGTTGAGGGAGATGGGACCAGCAGCAGCACGACGGCGTGGTGTTGATGGAGCTGCAGTACTCCGGCAGAGCTTCGCTAAGCACTATGGAGGTGTATGAGGTGTTGGGGAGGGAGAAGGAGGCAACCAAAGGCCGAGACGTTCAGGTATGAAGTCCCTCCTCTCCCCCACTATATATAGGGGTGTCAAGGGGGGGTTGCCGGCCCTAGGAGATCCAATCTCCTAGGGGGTGCGGCGGCCAAGGGGGGTTTTCCCTCCCCCCAAGGCACCTAGGAGGTGCCTTACCCTCCTAGGACTCTTGCCCCCCTTGAACCCTAGGCGCATGGGCCTATGTGGGGCTGGTGCCCTTGGCCCATTAGGCCAAGGTGCACCCCACACAGCCCATGTGGCCCCCCGGGACAGGTGGACCCACCCGGTGGACCCCCGGGACCCTTCCGGTGGTCCCGGTACAATACCGATAACCCCGAAACTTGTCCCGATGCCCGAAACAGGACTTCCCATATATAAATCTTTATCTGCGGACCATTCCGGAACTCCTCGTGACGTCCGGGATCTCATCCGGGACTCCGAACAACATTCGGGTTACTGCATATACATATCCCTATAACCCTAGCGTAACTGAACCTTAAGTGTGTAGACCCTACGGGTTCGGGAGACATGCAGACATGACCGAGACTCTCTCAGTCAATAACCATCAGCGGGATCTGGATACCCATGATGGCTCCCACATGCTCCTCGATGTTGTCATCAGATGAACCACTATGTCGAGGATTCGATCAAACCCTGTATGCAATTCCCTTTGTCAATCGGTACGTTACTTGCCCGAGACTCGATCGTCGGTATCCCAATACCTTGTTCAGTCTCGTTTCCGGCAAGTCACTTTACTCGTACCGTAATGCATGATCCCGTGTCCAACACCTTGGTCACATTGAGCTCAATATGATGATGCATTACTGAGTAGGCCCAGAGATACCTCTCCGTCATACGGAGTGACAAATCCCAGTCTCGATCCGTGTCAACCCAACAGCTACTTTCGGAGATACCTGTAATGCACCTTTATAGTCACCCAGTTATGTTGTGACGTTTGGTATACCCAAGGCACTCTTATGGTATCCGGGAGTTACACGATGTCATGGTCGAAGGAAGAGATACTTGACACTTTGCAAAGCTCTAGCAAAACGAACTACACGATCTTTTATGCTATGCTTAGAATTGGGTCTTGTCCATCACATCATTCTCCTAATGATGTGATCCCGTTATCAATGACATCCAATGTCCATAGTCAGGAAACCATGACTATCTGTTGATCACAACGAGCTGGTCAACTAGAGGCTTACCAGGGACATTGTGTGGTCTAAGTATTCACACGTGTATTACGATTTCCGGATAATACAGTTATAGCATGAATAAAAGACAATTATCATGAACAATGAAATATAATAATACTTTTATTATTGCCTCTAGGGCATATTTCCAACAGTCTCCCACTTGCACTAGAGTCACTAATCTAGTTACATTGTGATGAATCGAACACCCATAGAGTTCTGGTGTTGATCATGTTTTGCACGCGAGAGAGGTTTAGTCAGCGGATCTGCGACATTCAGATCCGTGTGCACTTTGCAAATCTCTATGTCTCCATCTTGAACATTTTCACGGATGGAGTTGAAACGACGCTTGATGTGCCTGGTCTTCTTGTGAAACCTGGGCTCCTTTGCGAGGGCAATAGCTCCAGTGTTGTCACAGAAGAGTTTGATCGGCCCCGACGCATTGGGTATGACTCCTAGGTCGGTGATGAACTCCTTCACCCAAATCGCTTCATGTGCTGCCTCCGAGGCTGCCATGTACTCCGCTTCACACGTAGATCCCGCCACGACGCTCTGCTTGCAGCTACACCAGCTTACTGCTCCACCATTCAACATATACACGTATCCGGTTTGTGACTTAGAGTCATCCGGATCTGAGTCGAAGCTAGCGTCGACGTAACCCTTTACGACGAGCTCTTCGTCTCCTCCATAAACGAGAAACATGTCCTTTGTCCTTTTCAGGTACTTCAGGATATTCTTGACCGCTGTCCAGTGTTCCTTGCCGGGATTACTTTGGTATCTTGCTACCAAACTTACGGCAAGGTTTACATCGGGTCTGGTACACAGCATGGCATACATAATAGATCCTATGGCTGAAGCATAGGGGATGACACTCATCTCTTCTTTATCTTTTGCCGTGGTCGGTGACTGAGCTGAGCTCAGTCTCATACCTTGTAACATAGGCAAGAACCCCTTCTTGGACTGATCCATTCTGAATCTCTTCAAAATCTTATCAAGGTATGTACTTTGTGAAAGACCTATGAGGCGTCTCGATCTATCTCTATAGATCTTGATGCCTAATATATAAGCAGCTTCTCCAAGGTCCTTCATTGAAAAACACTTATTCAAGTAGGCCTTAATGCTGTCCAGAAATTCTATATTATTTCCCATCAGGAGTATGTCATCTACATATAATATGAGAAATGCTACAGAGCTCCCACTCACTTTCTTGTAAACGCAGGCTTCTCCATAAGTCTGCATAAACCCAAACGCTTTGATCATCTCATCAAAGCGAATGTTCCAACTCCGAGATGCTTGTACCAGTCCATAAATGGATCGCTAGAGCTTGCATACTTTGTTAGCGTTCTGAGGATCGACAAAACCTTCCGGCTGCATCATATACAGTTCTTCCTTAAGATGCCCGTTAAGGAATGCTGTTTTGACGTCCATCTGCCATATCTCATAATCATAGTATGCGGCAATTGCTAACATGATTCGGACGGACTTTAGCTTCGCTACGGGAGAGAATGTCTCGTCGTAGTCAATCCCTTGAACCTGTCGATAACCCTTAGCGACAAGTCGAGCTTTATAGATGGTAACATTACCATCCGCGTCCGTCTTCTTCTTAAAGATCCATTTGTTTTCTATCGCTCGCCGATCATCGGGCAAGTCTGTCAAAGTCCACACTTTGTTTTCATACATGGATTCTATCTCGGATTTCATGGCTTCAAGCCATTTGTTGGATTCCGGGCCCGTCATTGCTTCTTCATAGTTCGAAGGTTCATTGTTGTCTAACAACATGATTTCTAGGACAGGGTTGCCGTACCATTCTGGTGCGGAACGTGTCCTTGTGGACCTACGAAGTTCAGCAGTAACTTGATCCGAAGTACTTTGATCATTATCATGGTATTCCTCTTCAGTTGGTGTGGGCATTACAGGAACGGTTTCCTGTGCTGCGTCACTATCCCGCTCAAGAGGTAGTACTTCATCGAGTTCTACTTTCCTCCCACTTACTTCTTTCGAGAGAAACTCTTTTTCCAGAAAGCATCCGTTCTTGGCAACAAAGATCTTGCCTTCGGATCTTAAGTAGAAGGTATACCCTATAGTTTCCTTAGGGTATCCTATGAATACGCATTTTTCCGACTTGGGTTCGAGCTTTTCAGGTTGAAGTTTCTTGACATAAGCTTCGCATCCCCAAACTTTTAGAAACGACAGCTTAGGTTTCTTTCCAAACCATAATTCATACGGTGTCGTCTCAACGGATTTAGACGGTGCCCTATTTAAAGTGAATGTAGCTGTCTCTAGAGCGTATCCCCAAAATGATAGCGGTAAATCGGTAAGAGACATCATAGACCGCACCATATCCAATAGAGTGCGATTACGACGTTCGGACACACCGTTTCGCTGAGGTGTTCCAGGCGGCGTGAGCTGTGAAACGATTCCACATTTCTTTAAGTGTGTACCAAATTCGTGACTTAAGTATTCTCCTCCACGATCTGATCGTAAGAATTTTATCTTTCGGTCACGTTGATTCTCCACCTCATTCTGAAATTCCTTGAACTTTTCAAAGGTCTCAGACTTGTGTTTCATTAAGTAGACATACCCATATCTACTCAAGTCATCTGTGAGGGTGAGAACATAACGATATCCTCCGCGAGCCTCAACGCTCATTGGACCGCACACATCGGTATGTATGATTTCCAACAAGTTGGTTGCTCGCTCCATTGTTCCGGAGAACGGAGTCTTGGTCATTTTGCCTAAGAGGCATGGTTCGCACGTGTCAAACGATTCATAATCAAGAGACTCTAAAAGTCCATCGGCATGGAGCTTCTTCATGCGCTTGACACCAATGTGACCAAGGCGGCAGTGCCACAAGTATGTGGGACTATCGTTATCAACTTTAAATCTTTTGGCATCTACACTATGAACATGTGTAATATTACGCTCGAGATTCATTAAGAATAAACCATTGACCATCGGAGCATGACCATAAAACATATCTCTCATATAAATCGAACAACCATTATTCTCAGACTTAAATGAGTAGCCATCTCGTATTAAACGAGATCCAGATACAATGTTCATGCTCAAACTTGGCACTAAATAACAATTATTAAGGTTCAAAACTAATCCCGTAGGTAAATGTAGAGGCAGCGTGCCGACGGCGATCACATCGACTCTGGAACCATTCCCGACGCGCATTGTCACCTCGTCCTTCGCCAGTCTCTGTTTATTCCGCAGCTCCTGCTGTGAGTTACAAATATGAGCAACGGCACCGGTATCAAATACCCAGGAGTTACTACGAGTACTGGTAAGGTACACATCAATCACATGTATATCAAATATACCTTTGGTGTTGCCGGCCTTCTTATCCGCTAAGTATTTGGGGCAGTTCCGCTTCCAGTGACCCTTCCCCTTGCAATAAAAGCACTCAGTCTCAGGCTTGGGTCCATTCTTTGACTTCTTCCCGGTAACTGGCTTACCAGGCGCGGCAACATCTTTGCCGTCCTTCTTGAAGTTCTTCTTACCCTTGCCCTTCTTGAACTTAGTGGTCTTATTGACCATCAACACTTGATGTTCTTTCTTGATTTCAGCCTCTGCTGACTTCAGCATCGAGAACACTTCAGGAATGGTCTTTTCCATTCCCTGCATGTTGTAGTTCATCACAAAGCTCTTGTAGCTTGGTGGGAGCGACTGGAGGATTCTGTCAATGACCGCCTCATCTAGGAGGTTAATGTTCAGCTGGGTCATACGGTTGTGCAACCCAGACATCTTTAGGATGTGCTCACTGACAGAACTGTTTTCCTCCATCTTACAACTGTAGAACTTGTCAGAGACATCATATCTCTCGACCCGGGCATGAGCTTGAAAAACTAGTTTCAGCTCTTCGAACATCTCATATGCTCCATGATGCTCAAAACGCTTTTGGAGCCCCGGTTCTAAGCTGTAAAGCATGCCGCACTGAACGAGGGAGTAATCATCAGCGCGAGACTGCCAAGCATTCATAATGTCTTGGTTCTCTGGGACGGGAGCGTCACCTAGCGCTCCTTCTAGGACATATTGTTTCCTGGCAGCTATGAGGATGATCCTCAGGTTCCGGACCCAGTCCGTATAGTTGCTGCCATCATCTTTCAGCTTGGTTTTCTCTAGGAACGCGTTGAAGTTCATGTTGACATTAGCGTTGGCCATTGATCTACAAGACATATTTGCAAAGGTTTTAGACTAAGTTCATGATAATAAAGTTCTAATCAAATTATGAACTCCCACTTAGATTAGACATCCCTTTAGTCATCTAAGTGTTACACGATCCGAGTTGACTGGCCCGTGTCCGATCATCACGTGAGACGGACTAGTCATCGTCGGTGAACATTTTCATGTTGATCGTATCTTCCATACGACTCGTGTTCGACCTTTCGGTCTCCGTGTTCCGAGGCCATGTCTGCACATGCTAGGCTCGTCAAGTTAACCCTAAGTGTTTTCGCTGTGTAAAACTGTCTTACACCCGTTGTATGTGAACGTAAGAATCCATCACACCCGATCATCACGTGGTGCTTAGAAACGACGAACTGTAGCAACGGTGCACAGTTAGGGGAGAACACTTCTTGAAATTTTATAAGGGATCATCTTATTTACTACCGTCGTCCTAAGTAAACAAGATGCATAATACATAATAAACATCACATGCAATTATATAGTTGTGACATGATATGGCCAATATCATATAGCTCCATTGATCTTCATCTTCGGGGCTCCATGATCATCTTGTCACCGGCTTGACACCATGATCTCCATCATCATGATCTCCATCATCGTGTCTTCATGAAGTTGTCACGCCAACGACTACTTCTACTTCTATGACTAACGTTTAGCAATAAAGTAAAGTAGTTTACATGACGTTATTCAATGACGCGCAGGTCATACAAAAAAATAATGACAACTCCTATGGCTCCTGCCGATTGTCATACTCATCGACATGCAAGTCGTGAATCCTATTACAAAGAACATGATCTCATACATCACAATTCATCATTCATCACAACTTCTGGCCATATCACATCACATGATCAATCGCTGCAAAAACAAGTTAGACGTCCTCTAATTGTTGTTGCATCTTTTACGTGGCTGCAATTGGGTTCTAGCAAGAACGTTTTCTTACCTACGAATCACCACAACGTGATTTTGTCAACTTCTATTTACCCTTCATAAGGGCCCTGTTCATCGATTCCGCTCCAACTAAGGTGGGAGAGACAGACACCCGCCAGCCACCTTATGCAACTAGTGCATGTCAATCGGTGGAACCGGTCTCACGTAAGTGTACGTGTAAGGTTGGTCCGGGCCGCTTCATCCCACAATACCGTTGAGCAAGAAAAGACTAGTAGAGGCAAGTAAGATGAAAAAATCCACGCCCACAACAAAGTTGTGTTCTACTCGTGCAAAGAGAACTACGCATAGACCTAGCTCATGATGCCACTGTTGGGGAACGTTGCAGAAAATTAAAATTTTTCCTACGGTTTCACCAAGATCCATCTATGAGTTCATCTAAGCAACGAGTCTAGGGAGAGAGTTTGCATCTACATACCACTTGTAGATCGCGTGCGGAAGCTTGCAAGGTGATGATGTAGTCGTACTCGACGTGATCCAAATCACCGATGACCTGCGCCGAACGGACGGCACCTCCGCGTTCAACACACGTACGGAACAGCCACGTCTCCTCTTCTTGATCCAGCAAGGGAGGGAGGAGAGGTTGAGGGAGATGGCACCAGCAGCAGCACGACGGCGTGGTGTTGATGGAGCTGCAGTACTCCGGCAGAGCTTCGCTAAGCACTATGGAGGTGTATGAGGTGTTGGGGAGGGAGAAGGAGGCAACCAAAGGCCGAGACGTTCAGGTATGAAGTCCCTCCTCTCCCCCACTATATATAGGGGTGTCAAGGGGGGGTGGCCGGCCCTAGGAGATCCAATCTCCTAGGGGGTGCGGCGGCCAAGGGGGGTTTTCCCTCCCCCCAAGGCACCTAGGAGGTGCCTTACCCTCCTAGGACTCTTGCCCCCCTTGAACCCTAGGCGCATGGGCCTATGTGGGGCTGGTGCCCTTGGCCCATTAGGACAAGGCGCACCCCACACAGCCCATGTGGCCCCCCGGGACAGGTGGACCCACCCGGTGGACCCCCGGGACCCTTCCGGTGGTCCCGGTACAATACCGATAACCCCGAAACTTGTCCCGATGCCTGAAACAGGACTTCCCATATATAAATCTTTACCTCCGGACCATTCCGGAACTCCTCGTGACGTCCGGGATCTCATCCGGGACTCCGAACAACATTCGGGTTACTGCATATACATATCCCTATAACCCTAGCGTAACTGAACCTTAAGTGTGTAGACCCTACGGGTTCGGGAGACATGCAGACATGACCGAGACTCTCTCAGTCAATAACCATCAGCGGGATCTGGATACCCATGATGGCTCCCACATGCTCCTCGATGTTGTCATCGGATGAACCACTATGTCGAGGATTCGATCAAACCCTGTATGCAATTCCCTTTGTCAATCGGTACGTTACTTGCCCGAGACTCGATCGTCGGTATCCCAATACCTTGTTCAGTCTCGTTTCCGGCAAGTCACTTTACTCATACCGTAATGCATGATCCCGTGTCCAACACCTTGGTCACATTGAGCTCAATATGATGATGCATTACTGAGTAGGCCCAGAGATACCTCTCCGTCATACGGAGTGACAAATCCCAGTCTCGATCCGTGTCAACCCAACAGCTACTTTCGGAGATACCTGTAATGCACCTTTATAGTCACCCAGTTACGTTGTGACGTTTGGTATACCCAAGGCACTCTTATGGTATCCGGGAGTTACACGATCTCATGGTCGAAGGAAGAGATACTTGACACTTTGCAAAGCTCTAGCAAAACGAACTACACGATCTTTTATGCTATGCTTAGAATTGGGTCTTGTCCATCACATCATTCTCCTAATGATGTGATCCCGTTATCAATGACATCCAATGTCCATAGTCAGGAAACCATGACTATCTGTTGATCACAACGAGCTGGTCAACTAGAGGCTTACCAGGGACATTGTGTGGTCTAAGTATTCACACGTGTATTACGATTTCCGGATAATACAGTTATAGCATGAATAAAAGACAATTATCATGAACAATGAAATATAATAATACTTTTATTATTGCCTCTAGGGCATATTTCCAACAGAAACCTTCGGAAATCATTTACCTCAACCTTCGAAAAGCATCCATTATACAAGTTATGACAATACTCCCGAACTCCCGCCCCAGTACTGGGTGGCGTCGAGGTTATCTCACGAACAACTGCATAAAAGAGATTTTCGATGTCAGCGAACTCAGGTATTCCAGAACTGTAACGATAAAATTGTGACGATAACACCTCGGAGCTTAACTCCCCGGGACACTGCCACAACCCCTAAATGTCAGGAGGCACCAAGAACAATGTTCTCGTCACAAAACCATCGGAACGATTCCAAGATACCCGCGTGATCTTAAAAAAATCGTGAAATTTGAGAAGAGAAGAGTCAAAACTCTACGTCAGGAGGCCTCACCAGAGCGACGAAGGGACTGAGGAGTAAAAACAATCCTACTCTCCAATATATATAATGCTATAAGACTCAAAGCATTTTTCTAGACTCAACAACGCCAGCGATTCGATCAAGCAGGGGCTCCTATGTCGGGGAAGGCTCTGATTACCAACTTGTAACACCCACGATGCGGCTTATCTCTCATGTGTCAGAGCACGACTTAGAGGCATAACCGCATTGTAGGCATGTCGCAAGAGGGGTAATCTTTACACATCCCATGTACTGAATAAGAAAGAGATACAGAGTTGGCTTACAATCGCCACTTCACACAATACATAAATATAGCATTACATCATCCAGAATACAATCAAGGTCCGACTACGGAACCAAAATAAAATAAGACAACCCCTAATGCTAGATCCCCGATCGCCCCAACTGGGCTCCACTACTGATCAATTGGAAACGAAACAACACAACGAACACGATCTTCATCGAGCTCCTCCGTGAGCTCGGTTGGGTCACCTGCACGGCATCAACGGCACCTGCAAACTGGTGTTGGAAGTAATCTGTGAGTCACAGGGACTCATCAATCTCACACCCTCGCGATCAAGACTGTTTAAGCTTATTGGTAGGGAAAAGGGTAGTGAGGTGGAGCTGCAGCAAGTGCTAGCATATATGGTGGCTAACTTACGCAAATGAGAGCGAGAAGAGAAGCAAAGCACGGTCGAGAAACTTTAATGATCAAGAAGTGATCCTGAAACTACTTACGTTCGAGCATTGACAAGTACCCGCCTGACGACGTCCTGAAGGGTGCCCGCCTTACATGGGTCTGAGTGCAATTACGGGCAATGTGGCCTGGCTCTCCACACTTGTAACAAATCTTGGAGGTAGGACAAGGACCCGCATTGACAAGTGGTCTACCAATAGGCATGGGTGTAGCATACGGTTGAACTAGGTGAGGTGCCACACAAGATGGCCTCGGTGAATAACCGGGTGGAAGAGCGGAGTTCGGAACCCAAATCCGGCGCTTCTGCGAAGTAGAACCGGAAGAGGAACCCAAATCACGGGTGTCAGTTTCATAACCGGCGGATCTCGGGTAGGGGGTCCCGAACTGTGCGTCTAGGCAGATGGTAACAGGAGACGAGGGACACGATGTTTTTACCCAGGTTCGGGCCCTGTCGATGGAGGTAAAACCCTACGTCCTGCTTGATTAATATTGATGATATGGGTAGTACAAGAGTAGATCTACCACGAGATCAAAGAGGCTAAAACCTAGAAGCTAGCCTATGGTATGATTGTTGTTCGTCCTATGGACTAAAACCCTCCGGTTTATATAGACACCGGAGAGGGCTAGGGTTACACAGAGTCGGTTACAATGGTAGGAGATCTACATATCTGTATCGCCAAGCTTGCCTTCCACGCCAAGGAAAGTCCCTTCCGGACACGGGACGAAGTCTTCAATCTTATATCTTCATTGTCCAGGAGTCCGGCCGAAGGTATAGTCCGGCTATCCGGACACCCCCTAATCCAGGACTCCCTCAGTAGCCCCTGAACCAGGCTTCAATGACGACGAGTCCAGCGCGCAGATTGTCTTCGGCATTGCAAGGCGGGTTCCTCCTCCAAACACTTCATAGAATATTTTGAACACAAAGGTAGTGTCCGGCTCTGCAAAATGAGTTTCCACATATTGCCATAGAGAGAATAATACTTTACACAAATATAATCTGCTGACGTATTCCGTAGCGTGACATCACACCACGGCCAAGTCTTTATTCCAATCGTTTTACTGTTCCACCTCAGCGCGTTTAGCGAGGCGGTTTCCTTGGCACATCTTGTCAAAGCAGAGATCATGTCCCCTTATTCCGGGATTCTCATCAATACGGGTGTGGGTAACCCAACCGCGCCATTGATTACAACACTTGGGAGATAAGCGAGTTTTACCAGGCTGGTGGGGATGCATAGTCGCGTCCGCCCATATAATGGGATAAGGATCCACCTTTTCATCCACACCTTCTTCCTCCTTTGCATATCCATTTCCGCGCACTCGAGCTCCAGCGCCCAAGTCTGCACACCCCACCTCAACCTTCTCCAGCCATGTCCGGAGCGGGAGGCAAGTGGATGGTCTCCTCCGTTATGGAGGGACACATCAAAAAACTAAGGAAGGCCGGATACTTGTCTAATGACATTGCGCACCGTCTTCCCGAAGAGGGGTAGCTCATCCCCACCCCTAGGCCCCATGAGAGGGTGGTGTTCCTCCCCCATTTCCTCCGCGGACTGGGCTTCCCTCTCCACCCATTTGTCCAGGGGCTCATGTTCTACTATGGCCTGGATTTCCACGATCTAGCCCCGAACTTTGTCCTCAACATCTCGGCGTTTATCATCGTGTGCGAGGCTTTCTTCTGCATCCGCCCCCATTTTGGCCTATGGTTCAAGACTTTCAATGTCAAGCCGAAGGTGGTGCGCGATACCCAGGCGGAGTGCGGAGGCGCCATGGTGGGCAAGATGCCCAACGTCCTATCGCTCGAGGGCTCCTTCGTGGAGTCCCTAAAGGGGTGGCAATCGGGGTGGTTTTACATCACCGAGCCACGCGACCCTGAATGGGTCGCAGCCCCCGAGTTCCGATCTGGACCCCCTACGCGGCTCGACTCCTGAAAAGAGACAGGCCTGTCGTGGGGTAAAAAAGGAGAGCCGACCGGACTCCAAACATGCGTCGAAACCCTAGTGGACAAGAAGCTCAAACTTGTCAACGTAGTCCAGGTTATGCTCATCCGCCGGATCCTCCCGTGTCAACAACGGGCTTTCAACCTGTGGGAGTTCAACCCGGCGTGGCACCGAACTCTGAGCAGGCTCTTCGACACGACGTACGAAGATGCCTGGAAGGTGCTTTTCAAGGGCGCCGAGGCCCCCGCATCCGCTACCGAGGATCGCGGATTCACCATGCAGCGTCACGCTCGTGCGGTAAGCTGTTTTTACCTTTTACAGGGTATTAGTTTTTCATAGTTTGACTCCATGCGAGATCTAAGCTCCCTTACCTTTGACAGGATTGGCAGGAGACGTCCGGACAGATCAACTATCCGGCTCCTTTGCCCGAAGGCCCAGCGGACGCTTGCTTGGCGAAGCTGCTGGTTCCGGCACCCTATGTGGTGCCGGAGAAGAAGGCCAAGAAGAAGGCCATGGGGACTCGAAAGAGTGCCCGGTGCCAGGAATTGTCGGATTCATCATCCGACGACTCCACGGCGCACTCCTCCCATGAAGATGAGGAGGAGGAATAAGAGACCTCTCCCCCTCCAGCGGGGGGAGGGAATAAAAGGAAGGCCGCCCCAACTGGGGAGGCCGAAGGGTCCAAGAAGGGGAAGACCCCTCCTCCCGACTACTCCACCAACGCCGACGACGGAAAAGAGGAGTGGCCGCACATGGCCAAGCCCCTGGCGAGATCATAAGTATCCGGATACCAGAGTGATTCATAGTATTCCCCCATTCAACAGCTTTTCCTTATGTCGAACATGTTTATGCAGTCCTCCCAAAGACCGGCTTGACGTGTCATCAAGCGGTTCCCTGAATTCGTCGAATGTGAATTCGCTTCCGACGGCTACCTCCCCCCATCCTACGGACGACGCCGCGGTGGCGTCCCAATAGGTTCCAAGCCAGGAGGAGGTGGTCCTGGAGGCACCGCAAGGCGACCTCCCAGACTCCAGGCGTAAAGGGGATAGAACCCCCAACGGCTCCAAGTCCGGCCTTGAGCTGGACACCGCGCCGGAACCTTCAACGGTTCCAGACTCCGGTAGGCAGCCTCCTTCCAAGAGGAGCAAGACTGTCGAGCCGGCGACCTCCGTCCAACCGGAGGCACCGGACAATTTGCTGGAGGTGCTTAACGGTGCCTCCGTCAACAAGGAGCACCGCACTATTATGAGTGCGGTGATCTAGAAGTTTCAGTCCGCCAAGAGCGGACTGACAGGAGCCTGTGTCAGCCTTCTAACAGGCTTTGAGGTAAGTAAAGAATATGTAAAAATATTACCGCATAGACAGTAGCCCCTGATGCTCTGTTCGGCGTTTGGAAAGAAAAGCCGAATAGAGGATCCAATAACATTTGCAGGAGTCTAACATAATCAAGTCAATATGCGTATGCAGGCTTCACTGCTAGCCTCCGCCACACTAACTGCGGAGGTGGATACGCTGAAGCAAAACCTCGCGCGGTCCGAGAACGAGCTCGGCCATGCCAAGAGGCAACTCGAGGAGAGGGAAGGTAAGTAATACCTTGCGCAAGTATATAGAGAAGATGTGGTTGCAAAAAATGACAGGATCAACGTGCTATTATAGGGGCCACGACCGAGGTGGCAACCCTTAAGAAAGCGTTGTCCGAGGCCGAAAGCAAAGCGGCCGTGGAGCGCACAGAGAGAGGGAAGCAGGAGGCGCGGGTGGAGGAGGTGCAGAAAGAGCTCCAGGCTCTCGTGAAAAAACACGAGAGTTTGGAGCTTGACTCGAAGACGCAAGCGTTCGAGCTTGCGGCAGCCCTCGAAAGCGTGAAGTCTGCCAAGGCTGAAGCCCAGAAAGCCCTCCAAGAAATTGGAGATATGAAGAAGATAGCGGCGGGTAAGGCTGAAGCACGTGAAAGTGAACTACTTGTTACTTACCCGAGTCCGGAGCTCTCCAGGAGCATTCGCAGATTTGCCCCGTAGTGTGTCTGATGCCGCCGCCTACTACTGAGCCGAGGAGGGTGAAGGGAATATGCCCTAGAGGCAATAATAAAGTTATTATTTATTTCCTTATAATCATGATAAATGTTTATTATTCATGCTAGAATTGTATTAATCGGAAACATAATACATGTGTGAATACATAGACAAACAAAGTGTCACTAGTATGCCTCTACTTGACTAGCTCGTTAATCAAAGATGGTTATGTTTCCTAACCATGAACAATGAGTTGTTATTTGATTAAAGAGGTCACATCATTAGTTGAATGATCTGATTGACATGACCCATTCCATTAGCTTAGCACACGATCGTTTAGTATGTTGCTATTGCTTTCTTCATGACTTATACATGTTCCTATGACTATGAGATTATGCAACTCCCGTTTTCCTGAGGAACACTTTGGGTGCTACCAAACGTCACAACGTAACTGGGTGATTATAAAGGAGCATTACAGGTGTCTCCAAAGGTAGATGTTGGGTTGGCGTATTTCGAGATTAGGATTTGTCACTCCGATTGTCGGAGAGGTATCTCTGGGCCCTCTCGGTAATACACATCACATAAGCCTTGCAAGCATTACAACTAATATGTTAGTTGTGAGATGATGTATTACGGAACGACTAAAGAGACTTGCCGGTAACGAGATTGAACTAGGTATTGGATACCGACGATCGAATCTCGGGCAAGTAACATACCGATGACAAAGGGAACAACGTATGTTGTTATGCGGTCTGACCGATAAAGATCTTCGTAGAATATGTAGGAGCCAATATGGGCATCCAGGTCCCGCTATTGGTTATTGACCGGAGACGTGTCTCGGTCATGTCTACATTGTTCTCGAACCCGTAGGGTCCGCACGCTTAAGGTTTCGATGACAGTTATATTATGAGTTTATGAGTTTTGATGTACCAAAGGAGTTCGGAGTGCCGGATGAGATCGGGGACATGACGACGAGTCTCGAAATGGTCGAGACGTAAAGATCGATATATTGGACGACTATATTCGGACATCGGAAAGGTTCCGAATGATTCGGGTATTTTTCGGAGAGTACCGGGTAGTTACGGGAGAAGTAATGGGCCTTGATGGGCTTTAGTGGGAAGAGGAAAAAGGCTGCTGCGCCCCCCCTCCCCTTTGGTCCGAATTGGACTAGGGAAAAGGGGGCCGGGCACCTCTCCTTCTCCTCCTATTCCTTCTCCCTTCCTCCCCTCTTGGTGGACTCCTACTAGGACTTGGAGTCCTAGTAGGACTCCCTATCTTGGCCGCACCTTTGCCTTGGCCGGCCTCCTCCTCCTCCATCCTTTATATACGGAGGCAGGGGGCACCTCTAGACACACAAGTTGATCCACGTGATCTGTTCCTTAGCCGTGTGTGGTGCCCCCTGCCACCATATTCCTCGATAATACTGTAGCGGAGTTTAGGCGAAGCCCTGCTGCTGTAGTTCATCAAGATCGTCACCACGCCGTCGTGCTGACGGAACTCTTCCCCGACACTTTGCTGGATCGGAGTCCGGGGATCGTCATCGAGCTGAACGTGTGCTCGAACTCGGAGGTGCCGTAGTTTCGGTGCTTGATCGGTTGGATCGTGAAGACGTATGACTACTTCCTCTACGTCGTGTCATCGCTTCCGCAGTCGGTCTGCGTTGGGTACGTAGACAATACTCTCCCCCTCGTTGCTATGCATCACATGATCTTGCGTGTGCGTAGGGAAATTTTGAAATTACTACGTTCCCCAACAGTGGCATCCGAGCCTAGGTTATTTATGTTGATGTTATATGCACGAGTAGAACACAAGTGAGTTGTGGACGATACAAGTCATACTGCCTACCAGCATGTCATACTTTGGTTCGGCGGTATTGTTGGACGAGACGACCCGGACCAACATTACGCGTATGCTTACGCGAGACCGGTTCCCTCGACGTGCTTGGCACATAGATGGCTTGCGGGCGACTGTCTCTCCAACTTTAGTTGAACCGAGTGTGGCTACGCCCGATCTTTGTGAAGGTTAAAACGGAGTCTATTTGACAAACTATCGTTGTGGTTTTGATGCGTAGGTGAGATTGGTTCTTACTTTAGCCCGTAGCAGCCACGTAAAACATGCAACAACAAAGTAGAGGACGTCTAACTTGTTTTTGCAGGGCATGTTGGGATGTGATATGGTCAAGGCATGATGCTGAATTTTATTGTATGAGATGATCATGTTTTGTAACCAAGTTATCGGCAACTGGCAGGAGCCATATGGTTGTCGCTTTATTGTATGCAATGCAATCGCGATGTAATGCTTTACTTTATTACTAAACGGTAGTGATAGTCGTGGAAGCATAAGATTGGCGAGACGATAACGATGCTACGATGGAGATCAAGGTGTTGCGCCGGTGACGATGGTGATCATGACGGTGCTTCGGAGATGGAGATCACAAGCACAAGATGATGATGGCCATATCATATCACTTATATTGATTGCATGTGATGTTTATCTTTTTATGCATCTTATCTTGCTTTGATTGACGGTAGCATTATAAGATGATCTCTCACTAAATTATCAAGAAGTGTTCTCCCTGAGTATGCACCGTTGCGAAAGTTCTTCGTGCTGAGACACCACGTGATGATCGGGTGTGATAGGCTCTACGTTCAAATACAACGGGTGCAAAACAGTTGCACACGCGGAATACTCAGGTTATACTTGACGAGCCAAGCATATACAGATATGGCCTCGGAACACGGAGACCGAAAGGTCGAGCGTGAATCATATAGTAGATATGATCAACATAATGATGTTCACCGATGAAACTACTCCATCTCACGTGATGATCGGACATGGTTTAGTTGATTTGGATCACGTGATCACTTAGAGGATTAGAGGGATGTCTATCTAAGTGGGAGTTCTTAAGTAATATGATTAATTGAACTAAATTTATCATGAACTTAGTACCTGATAGTATCTTGCTTATTTATGTTGATTGTAGATAGATGGCTCGTGCTGTTGTTCCGTTGAATTTTAATGCATTCCTTGAGAAAGCAAAGTTGAAAGATGATGGTAGCAATTACACGGACTGGGTCCGTAACTTGAGGATTATCCTCATTCCTGCACAGAAGAATTACATCCTGGAAGCACCGCTGGGTGCCAGGCCTGCTACTGGAGCAACACCAGATGTTATGAACGTCTGGCAGAGCAAAGCTGATGACTACTCGATAGTTCAGTGTGCCATGCTTTACGGCTTAGAATCGGGACTTCAACGACGTTTTGAACGTCATGGAGCATATGAGATGTTTCAGGAGTTGAAGTTAATATTTCAAGCAAATGCCCGAATTGAGAGATATGAAGTCTCCAATAAGTTCTATAGCGGCAAGATGGAGGAGAACAGTTCTGTCAGTGAGCATATACTCAAAATGTCTGGGTATAATAATCACTTGATTCAATTGGGAGTTAATCTTCCAGATGATTGCGTCATTGACAGAATTCTCCAATCACTGCCACCAAGCTACAAGAGCTTCGTGATGAACTATAATATGCAAGGGATAAACAAGACTATTCCCGAGCTCTTCGCAATGCTGAAAGCTGCGGAGGTAGAAATCAAAAAGGAGCATCAAGTGTTGATGGTAAACAAAACCACTAGTTTCAAGAAAAAGGGCAAAGGGAAGAAGAAGGGGAACTTCAAGAAGAACGGCAAACAAGTTGCTGCTCAAGAGAAGAAACCCAAGTCTGGACCTAAGCCTGAAACTGAGTGCTTCTACTGTAAGCAGACTGGTCACTGGAAGCGGAACTGCCCAAAGTATTTGGCGGATAAGAAGGATGGCAAGGTGAACAAAGGTATATGTGATATACATGTTATTGATGTGTACCTTACTAATGCTCGCAGTAGCACCTGGGTATTTGATACTGGTTCTGTTGCTAATATTTGCAACTCGAAACAGGGGCTACGGATTAAGCGAAGATTGGCTAAGGACGAGGTGACGATGCGCGTGGGAAACGGTTCCAAAGTCGATGTGATCGCGGTCGGCACGCTACCTTTACATCTACCTTCGGGATTAATATTAGACCTAAATAATTGTTATTTGGTGCTAGCGTTGAGCATGAACATTATATCTGGATCTTGTTTAATGCGAGACGGTTATTCATTTAAATCAGAGAATAATGGTTGTTCTATTTATATGAGTAATATCTTTTATGGTCATGCACCCTTGAAGAGTGGTCTATTTTTATTGAATCTCGATAGTAGTAATACACATATTCATAATGTTAAAGCCAAAAGATGCAGAGTTGATAATGAAAGTGCAACTTATTTGTGGCACTGTCGTTTAGGTCATATCGATGTAAAGCGCATGAAGAAACTCCATACTGATGGACTTTTGGAACCACTTGATTATGAATCACTTGGTACTTGCGAACCGTGCCTCATGGGCAAGATGACTAAAACACCGTTCTCCGGTACTATGGAGAGAGCAACAGATTTGTTGGAAATCATACATACCGATGTATGTGGTCCGATGAATATTGAGGCTCGTGGCGGATATCATTATTTTCTCACCTTCACAGATGATTTGAGCAGATATGGATATATCTACTTAATGAAACATAAGTCTGAAACATTTGAAAAGTTCAAAGAATTTCAGAGTGAAGTTGAAAATCATCGTAACAAGAAAATAAAGTTTCTACGATCTGATCGTGGAGGAGAATATTTGAGTTACGAGTTTGGTGTACATTTGAAAAACTGTGGAATAGTTTCGCAACTCACGCCACCCGGAACACCACAGCGTAATGGTGTGTCTGAACGTCGTAATCGTACTTTACTAGATATGGTGCGATCTATGATGTCTCTTACTGATTTACCGCTATCATTTTGGGGATACGCTCTAGAGACGGCCGCATTCACGTTAAATAGGGCACCATCAAAATCCGTTGAGACGACGCCTTATGAACTGTGGTTTGGCAAGAAACCAAAGTTGTCGTTTCTGAAAGTTTGGGGCTGCGATGCTTATGTGAAAAAGCTTCAACCTGATAAGCTCGAACCCAAATCGGAGAAATGTGTCTTCATAGGATATCCAAAGGAAACTATTGGATACACCTTCTATCACAGATCCGAAGGCAAGACTTTTGTTGCTAAATTCGGAAACTTTCTTGAGAAGGAGTTTCTCTCGAAAGAAGTGAGTGGGAGGAAAGTAGAACTTGACAAGGTAACTGTACATGCTCCCTTATTAGAAAGTAGTACATCACAGAAAACTGTTTCTACGACACTTACACCAATAAGTGAGGAAGTTAATGATAATGATCATGAAACTTCAGAACAAGATACTACTGAACCTCGTAGATCAACCAGAGTAAGATCCGCACCAGAGTGGTACGGTAATCCTGTTCTGGAAGTCATGCTACTAGATCATGATGAACCTACAAACTATGAAGAAGCGATGGTGAGCCCAGATTCCGCAAAGTGGCTTGAAGCCATGAAATCTGAGATGGAATCCATGTATGAGAACAAAGTATGGACTTTGGTTGACTTGCCCGATGATCGGCAAGCAATTGAGAATAAATGGATCTTCAAGAAGAAGACTGACGCTGATGGTAATGTTACTATCTACAAAGCTCGACTTGTCGCGAAAGGTTTTCGACAAGTTCAAGGGGTTGACTACGATGAGACTTTCTCACCCGTAGCGATGCTTAAGTCTGTCCGAATCATGTTAGCGATTGCCGCATTTTATGATTATGAAATTTGGCAGATGGATGTCAAAACTGCATTCCTGAATGGATTTCTGGAAGAAGAGTTGTACATGATGCAACCAGAAGGTTTTGTCGATCCAAAGGGAGCTAACAAAGTGTGCAAGCTCCAGCGATCCATTTATGGACTGGTGCAAGCCTCTCGGAGTTGGAATAAACGTTTTGATAGTGTGATCAAAGCATTTGGTTTTATACAGACTTTCGGAGAAGCCTGTATTTACAAGAAAGTGAGTGGGAGCTCTGTAGCATTTCTGATATTATATGTGGATGACATATTGCTGATTGGAAATGATATAGAATTTCTAGATAGCATAAAGGGATACTTGAATAAAAGTTTTTCAATGAAAGACCTCGGTGAAGCTGCTTACATATTAGGCATTAAGATCTATAGAGATAGATCAAGACGCTTAATTGGACTTTCACAAAGCACATACCTTGACAAAATTTTGAAGAAGTTCAAAATGGATCAAGCAAAGAAAGGATTCTTGCCTGTGTTACAAGGTGTGAAGTTGAGTAAGACTCAATGCCCGACCACTGCAGAAGATAGAGAGAATATGAAAGATGTTCCCTATGCATCAGCCATAGGCTCTATCATGTATGCAATGCTGTGTACCAGACCTGATGTGTGCCTTGCTATAAGTTTAGCAGGGAGGTACCAAAGTAATCCAGGAGTGGATCACTGGACAGCGGTCAAGAACATCCTGAAATACCTGAAAAGGACTAAGGATATGTTTCTCGTATATGGAGGTGACAAAGAGCTCACTGTAAAAGGTTACATTGATGCAAGCTTTGACACTGATCCGGACAATTCTAAATCGCAAACCGGATACGTGTTTACATTAAACGGTGGAGCTGTCAGTTGGTGCAGTTCTAAACAAAGCGTCGTAGCGGGATCTACATGTGAAGCGGAGTACATAGCTGCTTCGGAAGCAGCAAATGAAGGAGTCTGGATGAAGGAGTTCATATCCGATCTAGGTGTCATACCTAGTGCATCGGGTCCAATGAAAATCTTTTGTGACAACACTGGTGCAATTGCCTTGGCAAAGGAATCCAGATTTCACAAAAGGACCAAACACATCAAGAGACGCTTCAATTCCATCCGGGATCTAGTCCAGGTGGGAGACATAGAGATTTGCAAGATACATACGGATCTGAATGTTGCAGACCCGTTGACTAAGCCTCTTCCACGAGCAAAACATGATCAGCACCAAAGCTCCATGGGTGTTAGAATCATTACAGTGTAATCTAGATTATTGACTCTAGTGCAAGTGGGAGACTGAAGGAAATATGCCCTAGAGGCAATAATAAAGTTATTATTTATTTCCTTATAATCATGATAAATGTTTATTATTCATGCTAGAATTGTATTAATCGGAAACATAATACATGTGTGAATACATAGACAAACAAAGTGTCACTAGTATGCCTCTACTTGACTAGCTCGTTAATCAAAGATGGTTATGTTTCCTAACCATGAACAATGAGTTGTTATTTGATTAAAGAGGTCACATCATTAGTTGAATGATCTGATTGACATGACCCATTCCATTAGCTTAGCACACGATCGTTTAGTATGTTGCTATTGCTTTCTTCATGACTTATACATGTTCCTATGACTATGAGATTATGCAACTCCCGTTTGCCGGAGGAACACTTTGGGTGCTACCAAACGTCACAACGTAACTGGGTGATTATAAAGGAGCATTACAGGTGTCTCCAAAGGTAGATTTTGGGTTGGCGTATTTCGAGATTAGGATTTGTCACTCCGATTGTCGTAGAGGTATCTCTGGGCCCTCTCGGTAATACACATCACATAAGCCTTGCAAGCATTACAACTAATATGTTAGTTGTGAGATGATGTATTACGGAACGAGTAAAGAGACTTGTCGATAACGAGATTGAACTAGGTATTGGATACCGACGATCGAATCTCGGGCAAGTAACATACCGATGACAAAGGGAACAACGTATGTTGTTATGCGGTCTGACCGATAAAGATCTTCGTAGAATATGTAGGAGCCAATATGGGCATCCAGGTCCCGCTATTGGTTATTGACCGGAGACGTGTCTCGGTCATGTCTACATTGTTCTCGAACCCGTAGGGTCCGCACGCTTAAGGTTTCGATGACAGTTATATTATGAGTTTATGAGTTTTGATGTACCGAAGGAGTTCGGAGTCCTGGATGAGATCGGGGACATGACGAGGAGTCTCGAAATGGTCGAGACATAAAGATCGATATATTGGACGACTATATTCGGACATCGGAAAGGTTCCGAATGATTCGGGTATTTTTCGGAGTACCGGGTAGTTACGGGAGAAGTAATGGGCCTTGATGGGCTTTAGTGGGAAGAGGAAAAAGGCCGCTGCGCCCCCCCTCCCCTTTGGTCCGAATTGGACTAGGGAAAAGGGGGCCGGCCACCTCTCCTTCTCCTCCTATTCCTTCTCCCTTCCTCCCCTCTTGGTGGACTCCTACTAGGACTTGGAGTCCTAGTAGGACTCCCTATCCTCGCCACACCTTTGCCTTGGCCGGCCTCCTCCTCCTCCATCCTTTATATACGGAGGCAGGGGGCACCTCTAGACACACAAGTTGATCCACGTGATCTGTTCCTTAGCCGTGTGCGGTGCCCCCTGCCACCATATTCCTCGATAATACTGTAGTGGAGTTTAGGCGAAGCCCTGCTGCTGTAGTTCATCAAGATCGTCACCACGCCGTCGTGCTGACGGAACTCTTCCCCGACACTTTGCTGGATCAGAGTCCGGGGATCGTCATCGAGCTGAACGTGTGCTCGAACTCGGAGGTGTCGTAGTTTCGGTTCTTGATCGGTTGGATCGTGAAGACGTACGACTACTTCCTCTACGTCGTGTCATCGCTTCCGCAGTCGGTCTGCGTTGGCTACGTAGACAATACTCTCCCCCTCGTTGCTATGCATCACATGATCTTGCGTGTGCGTAGGAAAATTTTGAAATTACTACGTTCCCCAACAGAGGGGAGCTCGACAGAGAAGGTGTTCTGGTCTCAGTATGCTGAGGCCGGACACCTGGTGCCTTTGAGCAACCAGCTGAAGCAAATGGTCGAGCTCCACAAGGTGGCCGAACAGGCCATAAAGGGCCTCATAGTTCGGCCTTGGCCTAGAGAGGCTCTACCTGGGAGCTACTTCGGGCTGGTGAGGCGGCTGGTGAATGCCTGTCCACGGCTTGAAGTAATCAAGTGCTCCTTCTGCATCAAAGGTGCCCATAGGGCGCTTGCCCGTGCTAAAGTGCACTGGGGCAAGATGGATGCGGAGAAGCTGGTGAAGGACGGTCCACCATCGGGCAAGGAGCATCGTGTCCCGGAAGCGTATTATGATGGCGTCCTGAAGGGTGCCCGCCTTATAGCGGATGAATGCTCCAAAGATGTAATATTTGAGTAAACTCGCATTTGTGATCCTGTACGCTGAAAACTTGTTCATATGTGCTAAGCAACGCTTTTAAATTTAAAATATAACCTTCTGTGCGGCCGTTTATCAAATTTGAGAGATGGCGAGTCGTCGGCTTCTGCCCCCATGCCACGAGTGCTGGGGTGTCCGGGAGATGAGCGCTCTTTTTCCCATTCTTGGGTCCTTCGAGGGAGGCGCTCAACACAACGAACAAGGCAATCGGACTATAATGCTTGAACACTCTCACTTAGCCATAGAATTCTATAATTTTAAATTTCGGCGAAGCCCCTAGTGTTCGGAAGACCGAGTTCGGGGCGCTATCCACGCCTAGGCCGGACAAAGCCGACTCCTCGCTCTAAGCGGCATAAGTCTTTAGGGACTCGAAAACCTCTTGAACAGCGACCAGCTCTCGCCTCATCATGACGGTCAGTTTTAGCTTTCTCTACTGAGGTGCTTAGCCCAGCTCAACTGGGGCACAATCGCAGTAGTTCTCCTAGTGCTACCTTAGCTGATATAACGGAACGTAAGGTACCAAAACATAGGAGCCGGGCAAACCCAACTACTGACCCAAGACATGATTCGGAGCCGATGCATATAATGCTATAAGTTCGGGGTGCCGCACTTCTGAAAGTGTTCGGACTTCTCACACCGTATTGTGGGGTACTTAAGCCCCTGGCGTATTGGCCGTACCAAAGTGTACGGGTGCAACATGTCATTAATGAACATATATTCGTAAAAAAGAGTAATGCAATAATAGACGCAAGCTATGCATTGTTTATTTAAAAAAGCTGCGATCAAAGCAGAACGATACAAATACTGCAATAAGCAAAAGATGGGACTATTTAACATGTCCTTTCCAGGGGCAAGCTGCGGAATGTTATGTGAAACAGGTATACTGCTCATTATAGAGACCACCTTAGAGTTCCCTAGTGCGGCGTAGCTTTCTGCTTCCCTGGTTGTATCGTTTGTGCGACAATTGTACTGCCGGACAAGCCTTCCGAAGAATGGAGTCCTGAAAATAAGAGAAAATTAAGAAATCGGCAGCCCCTAGTGCGGTTTAAGCCGCGTTTCGGGCGTGCCATGATGGTGCCCTACCCCTGTGCCCATGGTATTTCCAGAGTGTAGTTATGTACGCGCAACACTAGTTTTGCGAGTTCGCGAGGGCTGGGGTTGGGGCCGCATTGCTACGCTTGCTCGGAACATGCCAGGCGGTCTTGTTGTAGGTTACTCCAGGCGCGCTTGATGGTGTCCAGACGTTTGATGGCCGGACTAGAGAATTGCCTTAACAGGCTGCTTTGTACTTCCGCTGCGATAGCCGCCGTATGCTCCTCCGTTCGGAGAGAGCGTTCGGTGTTTCCATTGACCGTGATGACGCCTCGAGGGCCTGGCATCTTGAGCTTGAGGTATGCGTAGTGCGGCACCGCATTGAACTAGGCAAATGCGGTTCGCCCGAGCAGTGCGTGATAGCCACTGCGGAACGGGACTATGTCGAAGATTAACTGCTCGCTTCGGAAATTATCCGGAGATCCGAAGACCACTTCAAGTGTAACTGAGCCTGTACAGTTGCCCTCTACACCTGGTATGACGCCTTTAAAGGTCGTTTTAGTGGGTTTAATCCTTGAGGGATCGATGCCCATTTTCCGCACTGTATCCTGGTAAAGCAGGTTCAGGCTGCTGGCGCCGTCCATAAGGACTCTAGTGAGGTGAAATCCATCAATAATTGGGTCTAGAACCAATGCAGCGAATCCGCCATGACGGATGCTAGTGGGGTGGTCCCTTCGATCAAAAGTGATCGGGCAGGAAGACCATGGGTTGAACTTTGGGGCGACTGGCTCCATCGCGTATACGTCCCTTAGCGCACGCTTCCGCTCCCTCTTGGGGGCGTGGGTTGCGTATATCATGTTCATCGTCCGCACTTGTGGGGGAAAACCTTTCTGTCCACTGTTGTTCGGCGGCCGGGGCTCCTCCTCGTCATCGCTATGCAGCCCCTTGTCTCTGTTTTCGGCATTTAACTTGCCTGCCTGCTTGAACACCCAACAATCCCTGTTGGTTTGATTGGCTGGTTTTTCGGGGGTGCCATGTATCTGGCATGAGCGGTCGAGTATTCGGTCCAAACTGGACGGGCCCGGAGTATTTCTTTTGAATGGCTTTTTCCGCTGACCGGGTTTAGAGCCTCTGAATCCGGCATTAACTGTCGTATCCTCAGCATTGTCGCCATTAATGCGGCGCTTTTGCTTGTTGCGACGCGACCTGCCACTGTTGTCTTTGGTATCCGAATTACCAGGGCTCTTGGTCATGTTAGTGCTGCGAGCTAGTCAGCTGTCTTCTCCGGCGCAAAAGCGGGTCATAGGTGTCGTGAGGGCTGCCATAGATTTCGGCTTTTCCTGTCCTAGGTGTCGTGCAAGCCACTCGTCGCGGATGTTATGCTTGAAGGCTGCTAGGGCCTCTGCGTCCAGACAGTCGACGATGTGATTTTTCTTGGTTAGGAACCGTGTCCAGAATTGTCTGGCCGATTCCTCTGGCTGCTGAATTATGTGGCTAAGGTCATCGGCGTCTGGTGGTCGCACATAAGTGCCCTGGAGATTGTCGAGGAATGCGGCTTCCAGGTCCTCCCAACAACCAATTGATTCTGCTGGCAAGCTATTAAGCCAATGCCGAGCTGGTCCTTTAAGCTTGAGTGGGAGGTATTTGATGCCATGTAGGTCATCACCGCGGGACATGTGGATATGAAGGAGATAGTCCTCGATCCATACTGCAGGATCTGTTGTGCCATCATATGATTCGATGTTCACGGGTTTGAAAACCCTCAGGGATTTGATGATCCATTACTTCATCTGTGAAGCATAGTGGGTGTGCGGCGCCTCTGTATAGGGCTATATCACGACGCAGCTCAAATGAGCTTTGTCTACTGTGTTCGGCCCGGCCGGAATGACTGTATCCGGAGTGACGATTACCCTCTCGTGCCGTGGGGCGCCCACGCGATCCGTAGATCGATCTTGCCGAGAGGCTTCTCTGTCGCGGCCACGGGGTGGCTGATCGGCCGCATCATGCGATGGTGATGTAGGTTTAGGTGCTTCCTCCTCTAGTCGGGGTAGCAACCTGCGCTTTGGGTAGCTCTTGGAGGGGCGTTCGAGTTCATACTCTTCGGCCGCAAGGACTTCAGTCCATCTGTCGGCTAGCAAATCTTGATCAGCTCTAAGCTGTTTTTTTTTCTTGAGGCTGCTCGCCGTGGCCATAAGCCTGCGTTTGAAATGCTCTTGTTCGACGGGATCCTCCGGCACGACAAATTCGTCGTCGTCGAGGCTTGCCTCGTCTTCGGAGGGAGGCATATAATTTTCGCCCTCGACCTCTTTGTTTGCCGCTCTCTCATGAGGGCTGGCTTCTCCATCCTCCTGTGCTGAATCTTGCTGGAGGTGGTTGTCTTCGGCACTGTCCGGGGTGTTATTATCTCCCGTGTCGGAATCACCGTTTTTGCTTTGGCAGGATTTAGAGCGGCGTCGCTGACGCCGGCGCTTAGGTTGCTTCTTGGAGGGGTCATCCTCCGCTGTTCCATCGCCATTGCCTTCTTTTGGGGTGTCCACCATGTATATATCATACGACGAGGTGGCTTTCCAGTGCCCTATAGGCGCTGGTTCTTGATCGTCTCTTGCATCGGCGTCCATACCGTCGATGTCTTCAGAGTCGAAGTCGAGCATGTCTATTAAATCATCGACAGTGGCTACGAAGTGGGCGGTGGGTGGGCTTTGAATTTCTTCATTATCCGCATCCCAACCTCACTGACCATAGTCCGGCCAGGGCTCTCCTGATAAAGAGAGAGACTTTAGTGAATTCAGAACATCGCCGAAGGGCGAGTGCTGAAAGATGTCCGCGGCGGTGAACTCCATGACGGTGCCCAATCGGGTTCGATCGGTAGGGGCGCAGAGGGCTCAGAGTCTGGATAGGAGTCCGGCTCCTTGGAGTCACGGGCTTCGCAGAGAATAGGGCTGGTGATCGGCTCGATCGCCGTAGAGATTGCAGCCCCGAGGCGGTGTCCAACCACCCATCCTCGATTGGCACAGTTGGCTCCAAATTAAGGGTCGGAGCTGATGCGGGTGCGGCCTCCAGGGCACTATTTGGTGGCAGAGCTAGATCATGCCCATCGTGACAGTGCGGCGCGCTTGGTTGCGGCTCGAATCCGTCGAAGATCAAGTCTCCGCGGAGGTCCGTCGTGTAGTTTAAACTTCCAAATCTGACCTGACGGCCAGGGGCGTAGCTTTTGATCTGCTCCAGATGGCCAAGCGAATTGGCCCGTAGTGCAAAGCCGCCAAATACGAAGATCTGTCCGGGGAGAAAAGTCTCACCTTGGATCGCATTGTCGTTGATGATCGGAGGAGCCATCGGGCCTAAAAGTGACGGCACAGAGGAACTCTCAATGAAAGCACCAATGTCGGTGTCAAAACCGGTAGATCTCGGGTAAGGGGTCCCAAGTGTGCTTCTAGGCGGATGGTAACAGGAGACGAGGGACACGATGTTTTTACCCAGGTTCGGGCCCTCTCGATGGAGGTAAAACCCTACGTCCTGCTTGATTAATATTGATGATATGGGTGGTACAAGAGTAGATCTACCACGAGATCAGAGAGGCTAAACCATAGAAGCTAGCCTATGGTATGATTGTTGTTCGTCCTACGGACTTAAACCCTCCGGTTTATATAGACACCGGAGAGGGCTAGGGTTACACAGAGTCGGTTACAATGGTAGGAGATCTACATATCCGTATCGCCAAGCTTGCCTTCCACGCCAAGGAAAGTCCCTTCCGAACACAGGACGAAGTCTTCAATATTATATCTTCATAGTCCACGAGTCCGGCCGAAGGTATAGTCCAGCTATCCGGACACCCCCTAATCCAGGACTCCCTCAACCGTGTTCACTTACCGGACTCCGCCGGTAAGAGACCATCACGGCTACACACGCGGTTGATGCATTTTAATCAAGTTAAGTGTCAGGTTTTCCACAACCAGATATTAACAAATTCCCATCTGTCCATAACTGCGGGCACGGCTTTTGAAAGTTCAAAACCCTGCAGGGGTGTCCCAACTTAGCCCATCACAAGCTCTCATAGTCAACGAAGGATATTCCTTCTCCCAGGAAGACCTGATCAGACTCGGAATCCCGGTTACAAGACATTTCGACCATGGTAAAACAAGACCATAAAAGCTGCCCGATGCGCCGACATCCTGATAGGAGCTGCACATATCTCGTTTTCAGGACACCACCGGATAAGCAATCCGTACAACTAAAACCAGCCCTCAAGTATCCCCGAAGTGGCGCTGCAAGGGGCTCTAGTTCGGACCAACACTTAGACAAGCACTGGCCGGGGGGGTTTAAAATAAAGATGACCCTTGGGTTGGCCGACCCAAGGGAAGGGTAATTGGTTGTTAGGCAAATGTAAAACCAACGTTGGTCCTTGCTGGAGGAGTTTTATTCAAGGCGAACTGTCATGGAGTTCCCATTATAACCCGACCGCGTAAGGAACGCAAAATCAAGGAACATAACATCGGTATGACGGAAACTAGGGCGGCAAGAGTGGAACAAAACACCAGGCATAAGGCCGAGCCTTCCACCCTTTACCAAGTATATAGATGCATTAATTAAATAAGAGATATTGTGATATCCCAACAATAATCATGTTCCAACATGGAACAAACTCCAATCTTCACCTGCAACTAGCAACGCTATAAGAGGGGCTGAGCAAAGCGGTAACATAGCCAAACAACGTTTTGCTAGGGAAGGTGGGTTAGAGGCTTGGCTTAGCAATATGGGAGGCATGATATAGCAAGTGGTAGGTATCGCATCATAGCAATAGAGCGAGCAACTAGCAAGCAAAGATAGAAGTGATTTTGAGGGTAAGGTCATCTTGCCTACAAAGTTCTCCGAGAAGGCGAAAGCTTCATCATCGTAAGCGTACTCAATGGGTACCTCGATCACGAACTTCTCTCCCGGCTCTACCCAAGGCAAGAACACAAGCAAAGGAAACAACAATCAACCACGGTGCAATGCGCAAATAACATGATGCAAACCATGGATGATATGTGGGATGTGATATGCAATGCATATGCGAGTTCCGGAAGGAAAAGATTGAATTAGGCCTCAACTTGGCAAACCAAGAGTGCCGCTGGAAAGATGAGTTGATTTCGGTCAAAATCGATATAAAGATCACCGAAATCTGATGCACAGATTGCAAATGGCAAGCAAAAGAAAAATGGCACGACTCTGCGATTAACAACACGATGCCATCTAGAATGCAACAAGAAACTAAGCTACTGCACTCCAACATAGCAACAAAGCACATGGAAGTGATCTACTCAAGATGCTTGACAAAAGATGAACACTGAGCTACGACTAAATCACACAAGAGCAGGTCCAAACAAGCATGGCAAAAGGGCAAAAGATATCAGCATCACTGTCGGGGGTTTGGTGCGACATATGCCAACGGATGGCTTCTCATGGTGGGGGCGAGTAGAACGTTGCCGGTGCCTGGAAACGGGATGAGGCGAAGACATGCACGCCGGCGAATCTTACCCAGCTTCGGGGCTCTCCGGGGAGATAATACCCCTACTGCTGCTCTGCGGGGTCTCCGCATGATCACTATGGCCAAAGTGTTTACACGGTTGCTCCTTGAGCTGTTTTCTGGTGGTAGGAGAGGGAAAGGCTAGCTGTCTCCCTTCTATATGATCTGGTCTAGAGCTAATGGATTCCAACCCTTTGCATGGGTGCCCTGGGGTGTTTATATAGGCCTACCCCCCAGGGGTACAATGGTAATCCGGCTGGGCGTGGGCCCAGCCGTCAGTGTCTCTGGCCTCCGTCTTCTCTGCCGACTGCTAGGGCCCGCCGACTGGCGGGCCCCGCCGACTAGCCAGGTACGGAGCCGACAGCCCGCGTCCGCCGCTGGCGGGTCTTGCCGGCTACTGCTTACTGTAGCCGTGCTTCTGATGATGCGGGCTTGATTATGAGGTCGTGGAAACAGCCCCGCCGTCTGGCGGGCGATCACTGTTGCCACTCCCCATCTCATCTTGATTAATGGCGCATGGGCCCCGAGGGAGGGCTCGGCTGACTCCCCCGGGCCGACTCCCGACGGGTCCAACTGGTGGTTCTCCCGCCGTCTCCCGAGGTCTAACTGAC
This sequence comes from Triticum aestivum, assembly GCF_018294505.1. NCBI lineage: Eukaryota > Viridiplantae > Streptophyta > Magnoliopsida > Poales > Poaceae > Triticum > Triticum aestivum. The sequence continues at coordinate 116,795,487 of NC_057797.1, read as the reverse complement.
TGGCGGGCCCTGCTGCCTCCAGGCCATACAGACAAGCCGTCGTGGGTGCAGGATTCGGTCCTGCGGTGCTGATGTCAGGGCCGGCATGGCAACAGTGCCACGCCGCACGGAGATCTTCTGGGGTACGGCGTGCTGTGGCCATGCCTGCCCTTGGTGAGGGGCGGGGGTGGGTTTTGCTGTAGCCACGCCCCTGCCTCGTCCCCTTTGATGAGGTCATGGGGTTTGTTGGAGTCGCAGGCCGACTCCCCAAATCCGATTTCTCTGGAAGTCGTCCCTGGGACTCGGTCGTGAGCGGGCAGTCGGCCGCCTTGTCGTTGACTCCTCAGGAGGCGGCTCTTTGTCCTGGGGTCTTGAGGGGCGCAGCCTGCTCCGATGTCTTGAAAGGTCATGGGACTCGGGTTGGCCTACCCGTGGCCCATTACTCCGACAGTAGTCCCCGAAGCTGGTGAGGCACCGCGGACGATCGGCCGAGAAGCCTCAGCAGTTTCTCTTTCTGGGTGCTCAACACATGGTCTTTGATTGACTTCTACCGGGCCGACTAGAAGTAGTCGGACTTGCTCAACTCGGACACACTCAATTCCGATTCGCTCAGTATTTCGAACGTCGCGGCGGGATTTAAGTGGCGTGCTAGCTAAGCCTCTAGGCCGCCTCCCATTCTTGTCCTGTCACGCGAGGGCATGTGGCTAGGCCGTCCTGCCAGCCTATGCGCGCGACGGGACATGCCCATAGGCGGGGCCCGCCACTACCGCGCCTTGGCGCCTGAGCGGATCCGCTGCAGCCCCGGTGGACGGTTGGGATTCCTGCGGAGTTATTGCGCGCAGTAACTTTATCGTGGATCGTGGGGGTCGTGGGGTTGTGGGCGCAGTAAATCCCCACGTCCGCCCCCTCGGCTTCGCAGCCCACGAGGCTATAAGTAGGGGGAAGAGGGCGGCACGCGCTCCCCTCCTTCCCACTACTCCTCGTTCTCTTCCTCCTTGTTGTTCCTCGCTCTCCTCCTTCCTCTTCTCTTCTTCGCTCCGCCGCACGCCCAAGCTCCGGCGAACGTTACGGCGATAGCTCGCGATGAGTTCTTCCTCCGCCGCCGCGCCTCCCCCAGTGCGCTCCGGCACCTGGGACGGCTCCAAAGTTCATGAAGACCACATTGAGTTCCTCCGCCGGACCCGTCGGCTTCCCGGCGAGGATCGCGTGCAGGTGCGTCTTGCGCCGAAAGGGGAGATTTCCCCCGCACCACAGGAGGGCGAGCGGGTCACCTTCCGCTCGCACTGCCTGCGCGGGCTGGGGCTGCCGGTGCGCAGTTTCTTCCGGTCCTTCCTGGAGTTCCACGGCCTCCAGCCGCACCACCTAACCCCCAACGCAGTGGTGCTGCTGTCCGCCTTCGTGGCCATGTGCGAAGGCTTCCTCGGAGTCCTCCTCACCCTCGAGCTCTGGGGGGAGTTCTTCTTCTCCAAGCTCAGCACCCAGGCTGCGGGCGTGCCGGCTTAGTGCGGCGCTTTCATCATCGTGCGAAGGTCGGGGGCCGACAATCCCTTCCCCTCCATCTCGCTGATCAAGTCAGTGAAGATGTGGCAGAGATCCTACTTCTACGTCAAGAACGCCTCCGCGAGGGGAGACTGGGTCAACTTGCCGGCTTTCGAAGCCAGCCCGCTGGCTAGGCGACTGCCCAACTGGTCGTACTGGGCCAAGTCGCTGACGCTTGTGGGAGCCGGCGCCATCACGCGACTCCGAGTGCTGACGCAGTCGGAGGGTCTGACTGGTCCGAACCTGTTGGCCGCCTTCGTCTCGCGCCGAGTTCTCCCACTCCAAGGCTGCCCTCATATGATATGCCAGATGAGCGGGCACCGCGCCCCGAGTCGGATGTGCACCAAGGACATGCCTCACGAAGAGGTGGCCTTCATGGTGAACTATCTCTCGGACAGCAGGCTCCTGGAGGACTGGCGATTCGGCAAGGAGCCGTACTCCCGCGCCAACCCCTCGCCCATGGTGAGTCGCCTTTCTTTTCTTTCTTTGGATTGTCTTCTTCTTGCCTAGTTTTGTTTTGACCAGTCGGCTTTGGTTAGAATCCCCTCCTTCACCCACCAGTCGGCACCTCGGGGCCGGCCCGTGAGTTCCTCGCCGACCGGGCGGAGAGCGACGTCGACGACCCCGATTTGGGGGTGGCGGCTCTGGAAGATGACGCCGAGGGAGGAGGAGGAACAGTGGACGACTTCAGGCCTTCGGCCACTTTCGCCGACTGGCCTGACGACGATGCCGAGGGAGAAGTCGCCCCTCGCCATCGGCCAGGAGCCAGCCAGCCTGGCGCGGGCTCTTCTGCCGCGCCTGGAAGAAGCACAGGGCCATGCCGACCTTGTTCGGCAGTCAGCCGAAGAAGCCCAAGGGTTCGGCTGCGGCGCCCCGGCGGGACGAGGCGGCCGCGAAGGCCATCCACTTCCGTAAGGAAGTGAAGAAGCCACCATTGGTCTCCGCGTAAGTACTCTGTCTTCAAAGTTTTATTCTTTCTTCATGATTTGTCTAAGTCTCTGCTTGCCCCTCTTGCTTCAGGGCTCCCCTCTCTCTTGAGAGGGTCACCACCGCCTCCGTCATGGGGTCAGCGGAGACGTCCGCCACCACTCGGCGGATTGACCCCGCTACTGACCTCCGGGAGGCGACGGAGCAGAATGCGCAGGAGAAGTGCAATGAAGAAGAGGCCCTCCGTCTGGACAAGGTGGAGGCCGACAGGGCGGAGGCCTCCGCTAAGAAAAAACTAGCGGAGGCCAAAGCCGCAGCCGCGGCGAAGTAGCAGGCTGAGGAAGCCGCACGTCGCCAGTCGGCAGTGCTCATCACCCCGTTGAACTCTGCACCGCCGCCTCCAGAGTTCCCGGGGCAGACTGGGGAAGCCGGCGGGGAGAACCCCGTCGTGGAGGGGGAGGGCGGCGACCCCTGTACACCAGATGCGAACGTTCCGCCGCCACCTCCGTCGCCGTCTGAAGGTGCGCAGGGCGAGCAGCCGACGGGCCCGCTGGTGCCGCCGACCGAAGACGAGGCCGTGGTGAGGCTACTCCTCCAAGTCGGCTCGCCAACGCGCCGCCGTCTGGAGAAGGCGACCTCGGCGCCCCGTCCCCTGGAAACCGGCGCTGCCAGCTCGGTGATCCTAGACACCGAGGCGACGAGCGCCGCGCCCATTGGGTGGGTGCGAGGAGGCGGCACAGGGCCGCTAAACCAGGCACTTCTAGACATCCAGGTGAAGCTTCGTGCCGAGGGCGACGCTCTCCAGAATTGCACCAAGGCATACCTGGCGTCGCGGGCAGCCGTCCGGGTATGTTTTTCCTTTTGGCCTTTGTTTTTCTTGTTCCTCTTTGTGGGGGCGCGCCAGCGCACCCACTGGGTGTAGTCCCCTTGTTTTGGGCTGGCTGCTGAGCAGGCAGCCCGGAACATCAATTGATGAACTTTGGGTATTAACTTTTTGTTTGAAACGTTCAGCGCAGGATTACCACAACCTCCGCGTCACTGCCTTCAACCGTAACGTTGAAGAGCTGGGCAAGCGGACCGCCGATCTGCCATAGAGCCAGAGTAAGTCCTTTTCCTTCTTCGCGGGGGCGCGCTGGCGCACCCGCGGGCTGTAGTCCCCGAGATTCAGGTCGACTGCTGAGCAGTCGGGCCGGATCTCCCCGGCGACCTTCTTTACTGGTGGCTTGACGCCTTCTTTCTTTCTTCTTCTCAGGGGCCAACGCTGCTCTTCAATAGCAGCTGAGCGACGCCAACTCTGCTTTGCGCGCCATAGAGGAGGAGTGCAGCAAGCTCGCCACGGAGCGCGATCTGCTGGCCACTCAATTGGCAGAGCAGAAGGAGCTGCTTGTGAAGTCACAGAGGGAGGCGGAGGAGACGGAAACCGCCCTCTGGCCGAGTTCGCGAGCGAGCGCTCCTCCTGGTCGGACAAGGAGGCGCTGCTGTCCTCCGGCTTCCACGAGATTGAAGACATCGTTGATGGTGAGTCTCTTTATTTTCTTTCTTCGAGTTTCTGATTTAAGTCGTGCCGACTCCTAGTTTTTGACTAGCTTCTTCGTTTCTTCGCGTCTTTGCAGACTTCTTCCCCGGGCAGTCGCAGGCCGCCATCCAAGCCATCGAGGCTGGCCGTGAAGGTCGGAGGGCGGAGGGCGCAGAGATTGCCGCCGATGCCTCCCGAACTCTTGACGAGCACATCCTGAGCATCGAGGCTCGCCTCCGGCCGGCTCACCGGATGCTGCGCCGGCTTCAGCGTGTCGGTGCCCAGGCGATTGTCGCCCTGTGGCCGGATATGCAGGCTCCGCACACCCCCAGCCTGACGGCTGACTGGCTGGAGGTCGCGGCTGGTCGTCTTGAGGCCTGAAAGGGCTCTTCGGCCCGAGCTGGAGCGCACCGGGCCTTGGAGTTCGTCAAGGCATGGTACCCGGGGCTGGACCTAGACCGGCTGGCCACACTTCGGTTGGAGGCCCAGCCAGAGCTGGCGGCCGCAGAAGATGCCCTTGTCAAGCATGCTGCGGCGATCGCTGAGTACACCGTCACCAGCATCTTTGTCCCCGAGCGGTCTGAAGATGGCGAGGAGGTACCGCCGGAGTGGTTTGGGATGAACCCAGACTACGGTGAGGACTCGGCGGAGGTGATTGGCTCCAGCGTCGAGGAAGAGGGCGAGGTGGAGGACGGAGGCGAGGCAGAGGCACCAGAAGATGGAGCAGATGGCCAGCCTCAGCTCGACCGTGCCTCCAGCAACGAGCCGCGTGCAACCGACCCGACTGCTGCCGGAGGCAATCAAGCCGAGACTAGCCAGCCGGCCGCCCCGACGCCTGGTGCTGGCGCCTCCTCCGACCCTCCGAGTCCGTCTGCTGCTTCCTAAGCTGCCGCTGTATCTTTTTTTTGTCTGCTTCAGTAGTCTTTGAAGAACTTTGTTAATTCGCACAATTCCACCCGCGGGGTGTATTTTGAACCTCTACTTGACAATTCAGCCAAGGGCCTATCTTTTCTTGCTCATTGCTCTTTTGGCTTTTTTCCTTTGCCGCTTTCTCTTAGTTGCCTGCCTTGCCGATCGGACAGCCGCTCTGCGGACTGTCGCTGGATCAAGTGCTAGGCTACTTTGGGAAAGCAAGTACTTAGCCATTTTCAAGATTTTTTGAGCAAGTTAGATAGAAGACGGCAATCCGACTATCCGAGAGTCGGTTTGCGAGAAAGGCTGGAAGTTGTCTTGAGCTATGTTTTATGCTTTGAGTCCTTAGCCATTTTTGATGTGAATGCCCATTCTACCTTACTGCTGCCCACCGTACAGTCGCTCTGCGAGCTGTGGCTTCTGACAGGAGACGGTTTAGGCGTTTACGCACTACTTGTCCGACTGCAGGAAGCATTTAATAGTGCAAGGCGGCAAGTCCCCGGGCCGACTTGTCGAGCCCAGTGCAAAATGGCATAAAAAGGAGTAACATACTCGCAGTCATAATTTTTATCATACAGACAAAAGAGGGCAGTCCCCGAGCTCGCCTCGGGGGGCCCGAAGTCTTGGTACTTTCATACAAACGGTAGCATGGTACATACTGCATCAACTGTAAAATCTTCGGAGGAGATTTGCATTCCATGGCCGCTCTGTATCCTTGCCGGAGTCGTCCCTCTTGCGTTCTCGGGGCTTCTGAGCATCGATCAGGTAGTAGGAATCGTTGCCCAGTACTTTGCTGATGATGAAAGGGCCTTCCCAAGGCGCCGACAGCTTGTGCTGCCGGCTGTTCGCTGGATCAGCCGGAGCACAAGGTCGCCTTCTTGGAAAGATCTTGGCCTGACCTTCCTGTTGTGGTATTGGCGCATGCTCTGCTGGTAGATGCTGGACCGGCTGAGTGCCAATAGTCGGCCCTCTTCCAGCAGATCGACGCCGTCTTGTCATGCTTCTTCTGCTTCCTCCTTGGTGTACATGGTGACTCGTGGGGAGTCGAACTCTATGTCCATTGGGATGACGGCTTCGGCACCATAGACGAGGAAGAAGGGCGTGAAGTCGGTTGACTTGTTTGGAGTCGTGCGCAGACTCCAGAGGACGGCTGGCAGCTCGTCGAGCCAACAGCCAGCCGAGCGCTCCAGAGGCTCGATCAACCGAGGCTTGAGGCCGGACAGGATGAGGCCGTTTGCTCGCTCCACTTGGTAGTTTGACTGCGGGTGGGCCACAAACGCTAGGTCCAGTCGGATGCCCTATGTTGCGCAGAAATGGGCCAAGGCGCCTTTGGCGAAATTTGTGCCGTTGTCGGTGATGATGCTGTGTGGTATGCCATACCGAATTGTGATATCGGAGATGAAAGTTACGGCAGTCGGACCGTTCAGCTTCTTGATTGGCTTTGCTTCTATCCACTTGGTGAACTTGTCCACTACGACAAGTAAGTGAGTTAAACCACCTCATGCTATTTTGAATGGTCCCACCATGTCTAGACCCCAAACTGCAAAAGGACAGGCAATGGGATGGTCTTGAGTGCAGAAGCTGGCTGGTGCGGCTTGGAGCTAAACTTCTGACACCCTTTGCATCTTTGGACCAGCTCCTTGGCCTCTTCCAAGGAAGTTGGCCAGAAGAAACCGTGCCGAAAGGCTTCGGCGACGAGTGCTCTTGAAGCCGCATGCTAGCCGCACTCGCCTTGATGGATGTCTTTGAGAATCGCTTGGCCTTGCTCTGGCTCTACGCAGCGCTGGTAGACACTAGTGACGCTGCGCCTGATCAGCTCTCTGTTGACTATGGTGTAGGCTGCCGCCCGGCGTTGTATTTTCCGAGCTGAAGTTTCATCGGTCGACAGCTCTTTGTTCACCAGGAATTTGAGGATGGGCTGGGCCCATGAGTGTGCTGCTATTTCTTCGACTGCCAGAACTGCGACTTGGACGAGGGCGGTTGGGTTGGGAGGCGGTAGAGTGGAGTCAACAGCCGCTTGCTGGGTTGTTGAAGTCCCCAGGCCGACTGGCGTGGTCCTTGGGCCGAGTTCTGGAGTCTTCGAGTCCACCACCGCAGTCCCCGGGCCGGATTTGGCTATGGCAGCTTTGGGGTCTTCCGCCAAAATCCTCGTTCTGGCTGCCGGAGCTCTGGAGTCGGATCCGATGTCTTCGGGAGGAGCTGGCACAAAAATGGAGTCTGATTCTGGTGAAGGCTTGACAGACGGCTTGAGGAGGCGTTGAAGGGCGACACCAGATGGTATTGCTTGGCGGGTAGAGCTAATTCGTGCTAATGCATCTGCTTGGTCGTTGTCATTCCTTGGCACATGGAGGAACTCACACCCTTGGAAATACCCGCTGAGTTGCTGCATGAGGAAACGGTAGCTCGCCATGTTTGCATCTTTCGCGTCCCATTCGCCAGATGATTGCTGGACCACTAAGTCCGAGTCGCCATAACACAAGATCCGGCGGATGCCAAGCTCTTTGGCAAGCCGGAGCCCGTGAATGAGCGCCTCGTACTCGGCGACGTTATTGGAGGCGACAAAGTGGATTTGCAGCGCATACTTGAGCTTGTCGCCTTTGGGAGAGGTGAGGACGACGCCAGCTCCCAAGCCAGTGTGCATCTTGGAGTCGTCGAAATGCATCCGCCAATGGATGGAATCAGGTGCTGGAGGTAGGTATTGGGTCTCGGCCCAGTCGACGAGAAAGTCGGCCAGTGCTTGTGACTTGATGGCGGTGCGGGGCTGGTAGTGGATGGTGTAAGGAGCCAGCTATATGGCCCACTTGGCCACTCGGCCAGAAGCATCTCAGCTACCAATGATCTCGGCAAGCGGGGCCATGCAGACCACCGTGATTGGATGCTCTTGAAAGTATGGCTTCAATTTCTTGGCAGCAAATTGTACGCCATAGCACATCTTCTGGTAGTGGGGGTTGTTTTGCTTGGAGGTCGATAGTACCTCGCTCAGGTAATATACCGGTCTCTGGACAGGCGGCGCTTTACCTTCCTCCTTGCGCTCCACTACAATGACCGTGCTGACTACTCGGCTGGTGGCGACGATGTACAGGAGCATAGGTTCCTTGGGAGTCGGAGCCGCCAGGACAGGTGGAGTAGTTAACATCTTCTTCAAATGGTGAAAAGCTTCGTCCGCCTTATGGTTCCACTCGAAAAAAGTGGTCTTCTTCATGAGTTGGTACAAGGGAACAGCTTTCTCACCCAGCCGACTGATGAATCGGCTGATGGACGCCAAGCAGCCGGTGAACTTCTACACGTCCAGCAGTCGGCTGGGTACCTCCATTCTCTCAATGTCCTTGATCTTTACTGGGTTTCATTCTACGCCGCATTCAGAGACCAGGAAGCCAAGGAGCTGGCCGGCTGGTACTCCGAAGACCCACTTCTCGGGGTTGAGCTTGATCTGAAACCGGTGCAGGTTCTCAAAGGTCTCCTTGAGGTCTTCCAGTAGTGTCCCACGCTTTTCTGTCTTCACCACCACGTCGTCCATGTAAACGTGGGCGTTCCTGCCGAGCTGCTTGAGGAGGCACTTCTGCATGCAACGCTGAAAGGTGGCGCCGGCGTTCCTTAAGCCGAACGTCATGGTGAGGTAGCAGAAGGCTCCAAACGGTGTGATGAAGGCGGTTTTCAGTCTGTCAGCCGGTTTTAGCTTGATCTGGTGATATCCTGAATATGCATCCCAAAAACTCAACAGCTCGCATCCGGCTGTGGAGTCTATCACCTGATCGATTCTTCATAAAGCAAATGGGTCCTTGGGGCAGGCCTTGTTGAGGCTCGTGTAGTCAATACACATTCGCCACTGCTTGTTCTTCTTTAGTACCAGGACTGGATTTCCTAGCCATTCTAGAAAGAATACTTCCATAATGAAGCCGGCTGCTAGGAGTCGGGCTATCTCTTCTCCGACAACTCTTCTCTTCTCTTCTGATAAGCGGCGCAGGGGCTGTCTGACCGGCTTTGCATCAGATCGGACATGTAACTTGTGCTCGGCGAATTCCGTCGGTACACCTGGCATGTCTTTGGGGGATCATGCAAAGATGTCTCGATTCTCATGGGGGAAATCGACGAGCTCGCCTTCCTATTTGCTGTCGAGGTTTGCACCTACGACGGCGTACCTCTCTGGGTGCTCCGGGTCCAATGGTATCTTCTTTGTCTCTTTCGCTAGCTTGAACGAACCCTCAGTCTCAGACTCTTTTGGGTTGGGCGACACCTCAGGCTGCTTGCCGGCCATCGCCACAACTCGCTCAAGGAGCCGCTTCTCAGCCGCGATTACCAAGGATTCGGCCAGCCGACTGCTTTCTGCTGCGCAAGCGGACGACTTCCGGTAGTCGCCAGCCACAGTCAGAATTCCCTTGGAACTGGGCATCTTCATCTTGAGGTAGGCGTAGTGGGGGATCGCCATGAACTTGGCCAAGGCAGGTCGGCCAAGCAGCGCATGGTATGGGCTCTCAAGATCCACCACCTCAAACCAAACGGGCTCTCTACGGAAGTGATCTTTGTCCCCAAAGAGGATGTCCATCAGGATCTTGCCGATTGGCGAGCAGGAAAGCCCAGGAACAATGCCGTGGAACACAGTTCGGCTGTTCTGAAGCTGTCTTTGCTTGATTCCTAACTTCTCCATGGTGTCCTTGTACAAGATATTGATGATGCTGCCCCCATCTATCAGAACTCGCGAGAAATGCGTGGCTCGTCTGTCCGTAGCAAAGGTGGCGTCCAGGACCAAGGCGTAGGAGCCCAGACTCGGCATAACCTCTGGGTGGTCAGCCCTGCTCCAGCTGATGGGCTTCTTAGACCAGTGCATGAACTCTGGCGTCTCTGACGCTACCGCGTTCACCTCTTGTCACTGTAGCCGCCTGCTGCGTCGATCATCAGCCACACTGGTGAACACCACATAGGCTCCATGCTCTTCAGGGTATTCGTCTTGTACTACGCCGACTGGCCTGACAGCCGGCTGCTGGGGCGGAGGCGGAGGCGCCTGCCCAGCAGGCGGGGGAGGCAGGAGGCCGTCTCCCTTGGCGATCCTGGTGAGCCAGTGGCACTTCCGGGTGGTGTGATTCAACGGCTTTGCACCTCTATGGAACTTGCAAGGTCCATCCAAGGTCTGCTCATAGGAGAAGACCGGCAACCAGTTTGGCTTGCTCTCTGGCCGCTGGGCTTCAACGGTCGCGACCTGCCGGCTGCTGGAAGCCGGCTGCGGGGCCTTGAGCTTGCTGTCGCCCTGCTGTTGTCACCGGCCGGCGTCTGCCGCTGGAGTTCTTGGAGCTTGAGGAGCCACTTTGCCAGTTGTGCTGATTTGAATTTCTGCCTTCATGGAGGAGTCAGCCGTGGCGTACTTGTCCGCTATGATCAGCAGCTTGTCGAGGGTTTCTGGCTCGTCGCAAAGGAGCTTGTGCTTGAGGAGGGTGCCTTCTCTGCACCCGGCCGTGAAGTAATCAATGGCCTGCACCTCGTGCACGCCCTCGCAGGAGTTTTGGAGCTCGGCCCAACGCGTGAGGTAATCGCGAGTCGACTCGTCGGGGCCTTGCACGCACAAGGAGAGCTGACGAGGCTTGGGAGGACGCTTGTACGTGCTGGTGAAGTTGCGGACGAACGCTTCGGTGAAGTCGACCCAGTTGTTGATGCTGCGGGGCTTTAGGCTGTTCAGCCATGTCCAGGCCATGCCCTGGAGCATGAGCGGAACGTACTTTACGGCGACACGCTTGTTGCCATTTCCTATGCTGACAGCTGTAGAGTAGTCGACTAGCCAGTCTTCCGGCTTCACGGAGCCGGTATACTTGGGCGTGTCTCTTGGGAGCGTGAACCCTCTGGGAAAGGGCTCGTCCCGAATGCAGGGCCCGAAATAAGGCAGACCCAGCTCGTCTTCTTCTTCGAGTGCTAAGGATCGGTGGAGTCGGTCGATCCGATGGCGGGCGTCGTTCTCTCCAACTCCCTCTCGGCGGCCAAGGCGGTCACCGAGAGTCGGATGGTCAACAGGCGGCAGGGAGACTCGCCTCTCCTTGCGGGGAGGGGGAGGCGGACAATCGTCCCGTCATTCCACTCCCCTTGGGCGGCCCTCTCGGTCGCGCTCTATGGTAATGCGAGTCTGACTGTGGCTGACAGTCGGCTCCTTGTCTCTTCTTCCTCGACCGCCGCCAGTCGGCGACCGAGAGGTCACGCCTTGGTCTCGGTGAAGGTTGTCGTTGGGCCGTTGAGGCGCCTCCGCGCGGCATCTGGCCTCGTTCTGCGTGGCGGCCACGTCGAGAAGCCGTTGGACTCGCTCCATCATGAGGCGGCGTTCTTCGCCCTCGAAAGTGTCCAGCTCGTCCGCCGCTGCCTGGGCAGCTCGGATGTTCTCCGCTGGTGTAGCGTACATAGGGTGGCTTGCCCCAAACAGGTTGGCAATGGCTACGCCGCGGTGCCGGACTGCGCCAAGGCGGCTGGGCCCCGCCGGGGCCGGCGAGCCGCCGACGGCGCGATCCATATCCCGCTGATAGGCTTCTGACAAGCGCCTCATGCTGGCCAGCTTCTTCGCGCCTTCAACAAGCTGAAGGCGGCGCGCCTCCAACGTCTCAGCGTCAGCGTCTTCCGAAATGGGTGCAGTTAGGTCTTGCAGCGCCGTGCCGAGCGAGTCGTGCGCTCCTCCGCCGGGGAGCTCGTCATGACTGATGACTAGCACCTCAGTGACGGTGCTTCCATCGCTCTCTGCATGGGGGAGAGGTTCGTCGTAGACCACCACGTAGGTGGGGAACGCGTCGAGCGATGCGGTGTCAGAGTCGACCAGTATCGGGTCGGTGGAGCCTACGGACTCCAAGTCTACGGCAGGCTCGCCGGAAACATGGAGTTGATCGAGGAGGCCCGCGAGGAGGTTCTCGGGCCGTCCGTGCCTGCGTTGGACGCAGGTTCGTCGGAGAGGCGGACCTCGCCGATGAGTTCGGCCAAGGAGCTGACCGCGCATGCGATCTCAACGCCGCTTAGCGCGTCGGCGTAAACTCCATCCGGCGTGCCAGGCTGGCTGCGCTCGCCAGGGAGGAAAAGGGTTCCCGTCCAGAACATATCTCTGGACGGCGGTGCACCACGCCGCACGGTAGGCGCCAAATGTCGGGGGTTTGGTGCGACATATGCCAATGGATGGCTTATCATGGTGGGGGCGAGTAGAACGTCGCTGGTGCCTGGAAACGGGATGAGGCGAAGACATGCACGCCGGTGAATCTTACCCAGCTTCGGGGCTCTCCGGGGAGATAATACCCCTACTGCTGCTCTGCGGGGTATCCGCATGATCACTATGGCCAAAGTGTTTACACGGTTGCTCCTTGAGCTGTTTTTTGGTGGTAGGAGAGGGCAAGGCTAGCTCTCTCCCTTCTATATGATCTAGTCTAGAGCTAATGGATTCCAACCCTTTGCATGGGTGCCCTGGGGGTTTATATAGGCCTACCCCCCAGGGGTACAATGGTAATCCGGCTGGGCGCAGGCCCAGCCGTCAGTGTCTCTGGCCTCCGTCTTCTCTGCCGACCACTGGGGCCTGCCGACTGGCGGGCCCCGCCGACTAGCCGGGTACGAAACCGACAGCCCGCGTCCGCCGCTGGCGGGTCTTGCCGGCTGCTGCTTACTGTAGTCGTGCTTCTGATGACGTGGCCTTGATCATGAGGTCGTGGCAACAGGCCCGCCGTCTGGCGGGCGATCACTGTTGCCACTCCCCATCTCATCTTGATTAATGGCACGTGCCCCGGGGGAGGGCTCGGCCGACTCCCCCAGGCCGACTCCCGACGGGTCCGACTGGTGGTTCTCCCGCCGTCTCCCGAGGTCTCACTGACTGGCGGGCCCTGCTACCTCTATGCCGTACAAACAAGCCGTCGTGGGTGCAGGATTCGGCCCTACGGTGCTGATGTCAGGGCCGGCATGGCAACAGTTCCATGCCGCATGGAGATCTTCCGGGGTATGGCGTGTTGTGGCCATGCCTGCCCTTGGTGAGGGGTGGGGGTGGGTTTTGCTGTAGCCACGCCCCTGCCTCGTCCCCTTTGATGAGGTCATGGGGTTTGTTGGAGTCGCAGGCCGACTCCCCAAAGCCGGCTTCTCTGGAAGTCGTCCCTGGGACTCGGCCGTGAGCGGGCAGTCGGCCGCCTTGCCGTCGACTCCTCAGGAGGTGGCTCTTTGTCCTGGGCTCTTGAGGGGCGCAGCCTGCCCCGATGTCTTGAAATGTCATGGGACTCGGGTTGGCCTACCTGTGGCCCATTACTCCGACAATCACAGACTACATGCCAGGAATTAACATCAGGAAGCAATGTTTAGAGCAAGATATCAACATGCTACATGATCAGATCATAACAAGACAAGCCATGGCATGAAACTAATCAAAGCATATAACAGAAGTCCCTTACTGACCATAAGCCAAAAAGGATCAGAAAATATGATGGCACCCATGTAAACATAGCAAGTTTCGTTAACAGATTCAGACTTAGCAGAAAACTAGACATGGCATAAACAGAACAATGAAGGCATGTTTGCGAGCTCCATGCACTCAACACAAGGCATTGCATGCCAAACTAAGCATACTACCAGCAAGAGGACATGATAAAGAAGCTAAACATGGCAAGAACAATCTTATAGCATGCATGGATCAACTACAACAACCTTGGCAAAATTGATTAACATGTAAACAATCTGCCACAAACATTTTATAGCAAAAGTAGAGCAAGATTGAGTCATGCTAGGACACTCCATAGATGCAAACAAGGGCATGGTTGGATAGAGCATAAAAATATCTCAAAATCATCCTTACTGAACATACTCAAAAGACGCATGGATCACTCTGTAGCAACATGAATACATGGCATAAAAATAACATCAGGGAAATGACTTAGTGAAATTCTAAGTCTTTGAAATCAGCAACATCACGAGAGCTACTTTGCATGCTTGTGCTAGTCACCACATTGATCACAAAAATACATGGCATACACCCCTGTAAAGATGGCATGGCATAGCCCAACACACATGTAGGGCTCAAGTTCATATGCAGCACACAATAATCATGGCAAAAATGACAAATGCTCATAAACTGATAAGAATCAGCACCTAACATTTTATAGCACTCTTGCAACAGTCATTAGGGCATCAAGATGGACTCAAACAAGCATGGTGCAATGGAACAAAATGAAGAGGACATCATGATGAACATTTTGCTCTCTCATATGCACAAAACGGAGCAGCAAGCACAATGTTATGATGCGGTGAACCGAGGCATAAAATGATACAGGGAAAAGGGACTTAGTGGAAAATATACCCCTCCGAAGCAGATCTAGGGTTTCGCACGGATTACGAGGTTCGCCAGAATCTTCGCCGGAGTTGACGGGGAGACGAAGGAGACGTCGCCGGAGGAAGCCGGAGATGGGGAGCTCACCGGAGAGGATCGGGGCAGCCGGAGTAGGCGGATCCAGGCCGGATCTGGCCGGATTCGTGCCGGGTCTCGCCGGGGCGGCGTGGGGAGGCCGAGCGGCGTGGTCGGCGGCTCTAGGCGGCGGCCGAAGCGGAGCAGGCGTGCGGCAGCGGGCGGCGAGCAGGCAAAGGGCGT